>NC_041392.1:400014549-400018975 GCF_002162155.2 Triticum dicoccoides
TACCTCTGCCTAGCTAGGGTTCTTAGGGTTAAATTTCAGAGTTCATCTAATTAGTTAGGGTTCATCAAATTAGATGCTAATTATGGCAGTAGTTGTTAAATAGAATTAGTTTTAGAGTTCATCGAATTAGTTAGGGTTAAATTTTAGAGTTCATCAAATTAGTTAGGGTTAAATTTTAGAGTTCATCAAATTAGTTAGGGTTCATTAAATTTTAGAGTTCATCAAATTAGTTAGGGTTAAATTTTAGAGTTCATCAAATTAGTTAGGGTTCATTAAATTTTAGAGTTCATCGGTCAGTGTTAAATTTTAGAGTTCATCTAACTAGTTTTTTTTACTGTTTTTAGTAAGTGTTTAATAGAATTAGTAAGAAAATTAATATAACTAGTTGAACTAGTTTATTTTTAGTAAAAACTAGTTTAACTTTATTCATAGTAAGTGCATAATTGAACTAGTTGAGTTGATACAACTATTTTATTTTTAGTACGAAAATTAATAGAACTAGTTTACTTTTTTAGTTAAAGCAATTATTCCCGCATCGACGTCGACGATGCCTATCCCGCATCCTCGTCATCGAGTCGGCAGAGGACACCTGCGTCACCAGATGGGTCATGTCCGGGACTGGGCTTCGCCGGGGTGTTACTGGGAGGCGCTACCTACCGGGGGGCGCAGGTTGGTGAGGAGTCAGCCCGTCATTGACCCGAACCTTCTTTGGTGGCGGTCGCGTGGGCCAGTGATGGTCCAGAGGCTCGGGGACCCCGCGAAGGTGGTGCGTCACCATGCCAGTGAGGAGGACACGCACATCCGTCGCTACTTGTTTGCGTTGGAGCACAGGTTCTCCAATACCTGGCAGGTTTTCCAGGGATCTCACTGGAGCTATGATCCTGTGATGGTTCCTTCTCTGTGGGTGTCCACCGCCCGTGCCGATACCCGTCATGCGCTAGGCTTTTAGTTGTATTAGTGATGTTATATGTATGATACTATTCGGGATGTATTAGTGATAATATTCGATGATGTACGGACGCATGAGATGATTTGCTTTTGCTTA
The DNA here is from genome assembly GCF_002162155.2 of Triticum dicoccoides. Lineage (NCBI taxonomy): Eukaryota > Viridiplantae > Streptophyta > Magnoliopsida > Poales > Poaceae > Triticum > Triticum dicoccoides. The sequence goes on from NC_041392.1 coordinate 400,015,595, forward strand.
TTGAATGCATGCTAATTTGAATACTTACTTATTTTATGACTTGGTTTTGCTTATTGAATGCTCATGTCAATATGAGTCCTATAAGATATTTTGAATTGTATATCTTGTGTTGCTCAAATAGGATATGTGCTTGCCCAAGTGGCCGGTCATGTTTGCAGGTTACACCTCCTATTGGCCTATGTTTTGCTGGAGTGTTGATTCATTTCCGTTCCAGCAAATTTTAGGCGCTCGATATGTCCTATTGTCATAGCCCTAGAGTACCTGAGTGAAATAGTTGCATCTGCACTCATGCATCATGTCTAAAATTTCTGAAAGTTGAATTGAGGTTTGTTGAAACCCTCAGAAACTAGTTCAAAAATAATCAACATTAAAATGTCTTCAAAGAAGTCCAAGAAAATGTTCCTCTTAGTCTCTGAAAATATTGGCAAAAGGTAAAATTCAAACCAATGTTTTTGGTATCTTAGAAACATTTATTTTGGGCCTTTGAATTAATTCAATAACTATTTGCATTGGATATATATTCTTTATATTATTAAAACATGTCCAATAATTCTGGAACATTTTATGTGCTTTGGGATATTTTAGTTCTAGCCACATAATTATTTTCAGGATTTTATAAAATGGTTTGGTGTTAAAACTAAACCCAAAACAATTGCAGAAAAATAGAAAACAGAAACAATTTAGCAAATAGAGAAGAGAGAGAGCTTACCTGGGCCACTGCTGGCCCGGCACTGTGCCGGCCCAGCCGACTGGCCCGCGCCAGTCACCCCTACCTCGCGCCAGAAGGCAGGGGCGCGTGCTCACCGTGCGCCGGCCACGCGCTGGCCACCTCCTGCCTCCATGCCTGCCTCCTCGTCGCTCTGGCCCTCCCTCGCGACGCCACGCATCCCCTGACCTCTCTCGCACTCTCCCTCTCCCTCATCCCCTCCTCTATCTCTCTCTCACGCGCACGGCCGAACACCACCATCGCCGCCGCCTGAAGTTGCTGCGGCCAGAGCCACCTCCGAGCCTCTCCGACGCGCCCCCGAGCTCCGCCGTGACGCCCCGGTCCTCTCCGCCGAGCCACGTGACGCCGAACGCCTCGAAGCACCGTCCCCAACCCCTTCATCCTCCTCGGGTCGCCGGAGATTCACCTCGCCGCCCCGCTCACTCCGACACCTCCCCAGCCCCGCCGTCTGCACCGGAAGACTAACCGTGAGCCCCTGCCCCTAACCCCCCTCCTCTACGCCTCAGTTGCGCCCCCTAGCCGCCATACCCACCGAGCCTGAGCACTCTGCTCCGCCAGTGACGTCGTCGTCATGGCCACAGCCATGCGGGCTCGAAACCAAGTGCGTCACCACGTTTGCCACACTCCCAGGAGGCCGTAGCCCCTCTCCACGCCCCTGTTGTGCATCCCAGCGCCGAACCCGAGCACGCTCGAGCTCCGGCCGCCGCGGCCGAGCTCCCCGCCATCGCCTCCAGCCGCCCCAGGCCCGGCTGGCGCCACCATCCAATGCGCGCTGGTGTGGGCTCTCGAACGAGCCCAACCACGCTGCGAACGGGGCCCCAGAGCCCGTTCCCGCGACCCTCCACCACGTTTGGTCATCGCCGGTGGCTAAACGCCGGTGGTTTAGCCCTGGTTGACCAGGGGTTTGACCTCCCCTGACATGTGGGCCCAGGTGCCTGCTTAATTAGTGTTACGTTTAGTTAGTGTTAATTAACTTAGCTAATTAGATGAGCCACTAACATGCGGGCCCGCCCTGCTAATTACCCTAGAATTAGGACAAACAAAAATTAGTTAGTCTAATGACACTGAAACGCGGGACCCACTGGTCAGGTTTGACCTTGACCAGCCCCTGTTGACCTGCTGACATCAGCATGACCAGATGCTGACGTAGTAATACATTTTCTGGATTTAATTTAATTCAGGAAATTCTAGAAAATGTTTAAAACTTTAAAAATTCATAGAAAATCAACCGTAGCTCAGAATGAAATAATTTATATATGAAAAATTATTAGAAAAATTCAAGGAATCTATTTATGGCATTTTCATGCATGTTAGAGCAACTTATATCCTCGGTTTAGGCCAATTCATATAAATGGAATTTAAACTCTCACATATGGAGTTTGAATTTGAACCTAGGGTTCAAACCAACTCCATTTAACATGTTGCTAGTTGCATTAGCTCAAACCACAGCATATTGACATGCCATGATCATGCATCATATTGTGCATTGCATTGATTGTGTTTCTTTCTCTGTTGCCGGTGGTTGTCCCCTCTCAATAGATGTTGTACCGATGTTGTGATCGTTGACACTGATGAAGACCCAATGATATCTTCAGAAGTGTCAGGCAAGCAAAACCCCCTTGTTCATTCCGATACAATCCCACTCTCTCACTCCTGCTCTCTTTTACTGCATTAGGACAACAACGATTCAACTGTTAATAGATGACCTGTCATTGCCACAGTAAATAGATGAAACCCACTAGCATGAGTAGGAGTTGTTTGAGCCATGATGTGTCTACTCATCCATGCTTGTTTGTCATGCCTGCTACTGCTTAGAGTTGAGTCAGGTCTGATTCATCGGGGATGAATCGGAGGTGTGTAAACATGTCCTACTGTTGAGAGCTAAGTGTGTGAACATGTTTTGGTAAAGGTAGCGGTGATAGGCCATGTAGGAGTACATGGTGGGTTGTCTCATTGAAGCTGTCCTCAGGAACTGAGTTCTGTGTTTCTGATCCATGAAACAGTTACTACCACGCATTGGGCCCGAAACCAATGGACCCTCTCCGCTTCTTGATTACCATTGTCCTCTGTCCAAGAGTTGTAACTAGTTTCTGGTGTTTATAGGATATGTGTTGGCAGCCGTGTGTAGCGCTGACCCTAGGGGTGGGATATGTTGTGGTAGATACAATGTGGTCGGGCATGTCGGGCGCCCGTTTGGTGTCTCGGAACCCTGTACACATCGCCCGGGGCCGTATGTGGAAACCTCGGCCGGACTCCCTGCGGATGGAATCTGGATAGGCGATAAACCTCCACTAGAGACTTGAGTGTTTAGGTAGGCCGTGGCCGACACCCTCGTTGGGCTTCCGCTTGAAGGTTGCCGAGTACATGTCGTGTAAACGACGGTAAGTGGTGAGAGCATGTGTGAAGAAGTACACCCCTGTAGGGTTAACATCATCTATTCGAATAGACGTGTCTGCGGTAATGGACTTCTGGGTTGCCTATAACAGTTCATAGACAAGTGAAAGTCGATACTCTAAAACTCGCGAGATAAGTGTGAGTGCTATGGATGGCCTTCTCGTAGGGAGACGGGAGCGGATCCATAGTGGTGTATTGATATGGTGAATATGTGGACTCGTGTGCACCGCCTCAAAAGAGTTTCTTGCAGTCGTAGTTCA
>NC_041392.1:400019122-400088876 GCF_002162155.2 Triticum dicoccoides
GATGCATATGTAGCTAGTTGTGATGTAAGTCTTGCTGAGTACCTTTGTACTCACGTTTGCTTAATTTATGTTTTGCAGAGAGACTTCAGTCTCGCTAGTAGTTCCGCGTGGACTTCGATGTTTAGCTTGATACCTCAGCTATGATCTTGTGCCCTCGGCAGGATCTGGTAGATAGTCAGGATTCTTAGCCTTTTTCATTTGTAGATGTCTGTACTCAGACATGTTAAGCTTCCGCTTGTGCCTTTATTTGTATGCTATGATTGTTGGGCCATGAGACCCATGTTTATAATATCTCGCTCCTCGGAGCCTAATGAATAAATACTTGAGTTGTAGAGTTATGTTGTGATGCCATATTGTATTTACACATATCGAGCATATTGTGTGTATGATTAAAATGCTTGGTATGTGTGGGATCCGACAATCTAGTTGCTTATCCGTGGCAGCCTCTCTTATGGGGAAATGTAGTCTAGTGCTTCCATGAGCCATAGTAGTCCGCTACAGCCCGGTTCACCAGAGTCCTGTTAGCCCAGGACTACTGCTTAGGACACTTGACTGGCCGGCATGTGTTTCACTTCGTTCCTGTGTCTGTCCCTTCGGGGAAATATCACGCGGTGATATCCGGAGTCCTGCCTAGCCTGGTACAGCCCGGGATCCTGGAGTCCTGTTAGCCCAGTGCTACAGCCCGGATTCACACGCTGCTGACAGACATGCTTGGTGTGATTCATGTATGCCTGTTCCCATAGGTTAGTGCCGCTTTGGGTTCACAACTAGCCATATCGGCTCAGGTTCTCTGTCATAGAGATGCTAGCGACACTATCATATATGTGAGCCAAAAGGCGCAAACGGTCCCGGGCCTTGGTAAGGCGACACCCGTGGGGATACTGTGCGTGAGGCTGCTATGTGATATGAGGTGTTACCGGCTAGATCGATGTGACTTGGAATCGGGGTCCTGACAGCGTTGGTATCAAAGCCTGAGTGCCTGTAGGATTGCCAAGCCAACTGGTTGAAGTTGAGTCTAGAAATGATTTAGTTATATAAGGGGAATTGATTGTGGTATGGAACGTAAGGCTCTTTTTACTCCTTTACCTTATGTCCTGCTGATCTGAGTCAACCTCTTCTTTTCTACGTGGATTAAGAACTAGGACTTCTCATCTATCTATCTGGATGACGTGTTACTAAACCGTAGTTGCCTAGGATTGTTGAGTTTAAGCCCGAGTTCGGTTCCTACTAATTCTGTGTGTTGGCAGTTCATCTTAGAACTTTGATACTGTGATGTTAAGTGGTTATGCCAAAATTTTGCAGGATGTCTCAAATCATTTTGAGCATTTACAGCCGTTATGCTGTCCAAGTCATCCCAGGTTTCTAAATAGTCTGTTGCATTTGCAAATCGCTTCTTTCCGTTGGCCAGTTCAACCACACTAATCTGTGAGTTGAGGTACTCTATTGCCTCAACATATATGTTGGAGCTATTATTATGTCCCTAGGTGTTTTAGGGAGTCACCTAGTAATCTAGCAATGCTTTGTGCCCGGTGTGATGATTCTGGCCACCATTCTCGAAAGCATCCTGTGATGCCACTTAGTAGTAGGTATTCTAATCATGGGTTCTTGAATCCGAGATTCACCCTACTTACCTCATGTTGATAGTGTTGCTAGTTCCTTTAGGATATTAGTAACCTTTGCGATAGTCCTCGAGGTTCGTGGTACATCCTTCTTCCAATTATCATGAACCATTCTTGGCAGGAGTTCTTTTGAACCAAAAGGTCACGACAGAGTGCTCCTGATGAGTTCTTCATTCTATGTTGTGACTCTGCCAACCCTACCTTTCTGCATGGGTTATCCGGAAGAAATATGTTGAACTCGTTCGACATACTAATCTATGCATCCACAACTCAGAAAGTTATATGTTCCTTTGAGTTGTCCCCCTTCCGTTATATTCCGACCTTCGTCTACCAATTGATAGTCAAGAGTATGTGAGCATTCGTTCATCGGTGCCTATTACTCTTGTGGTCCGTCGAGCCGTTCTATTTCAGAATGACTAGGAGAAACAAACTCCAGTACCTCATCCATTTCTAGGATTGGGTCAAAGCAAATGTATTTCGCAGATCAAACGCAATCAAGCTATTGGTCTGTTCTACCCTGAAGTATTATCCACTTTGTCGGCGTTCTGGGAACGGGGGTCCCCAGACTTGCCTGCCTGCAGCCTGCGGCGTGGCTCAAGGGGGGCCCTAGCACGGCCCATCTTCATCAACATAGACCCAAGACCCTCGCGAGGGGCCAAGCCTCGCGGGGCGGACGACATGGAGGTTCCTCAGGCACGGTCTCATCAGGCTGGCTCGCGAGGAGGCGGAGATATCAAGGCGGGGTACCTCACGAGGTGCCCGTGACGCAAGCCATGACGACCAAGGGCACTAGGCGGGTGCCAGCCCGCGCAGTGTCCTCCTTTCCTCTTTGGTGCAAAGGGGGCAAGCGCAGTCGCGGAGTACCGATGCATCAGGCAAAGGTTGCCATTTCTGTGCAACGAGACCAAGACCAGGAAGACTGCAAGACGGAGGTCATCGTGGAGCCCAAGACGGCGTCACCACCTGAGCTTTGTGCAGGCGAAGACTACTTTTGTCAGGGTAGCGAGTACTAGCAATCCCCCTTCAAATTAGCCCGCCATTGTTGGCTCCCTTCCCTCTCAATATTTGGGAAGAGGACCAGGGCCTCCATAAATAGGACTAGCCATCCCCCCAGGAAAAGGGGTTCGGAGGGGTTAAGAGGAGAGGTTCGATAGGAGGTTGAATCGGAGAAAGACAATCAAAGAGAGAGAGAGAAGGGTGGCTGAACACCTCCTAGCAGTTCATTGCCCCAGCCAAGAACAGACACTCCCGAGGCTGTTCTTCCTTGTATCATTCATTATCATCAGCCCAAGAGGCAATCCACCACGCCACACACTGGAGTAGGGTATTGCACCACAACGGTGGCCCGAACCAGTATAAACCCTGTGTCTCTTGTGTTGTTCTTTCCATAGCTTAGATCTTAGCGAGGCGGAGGGGTGTAGGTAGGTAGGATGTGAAATATCCGCGCACACCCCAGTGTTCGAACCTCAAGGGTCTGCCGAAACCCGAAATCCAACATTTGGCGCTCCAGGTAGGGGTGCGCCAGAATTCGTCTTCCACCACCCCGTTCTCCTCCGACCATCGCACCCATGTCTGACGCTCGTCGGGCCCGCACCGGGCGCCGGGCCGCTCTCGCTTCCCACGTCGCCCAGACGGCTCCCATCGGCGGGCGTCCTCACCGTTCCTCGTCACCTGTCGTCAACGCCGCCACCGGCCCGGCGGGAACGAGCAGCAAGCATCGTCTCAGCATCCGTCCGTGCGGCAAGACAGCCGCACCGCAACTCCCTCGCACCCCCAACTGGTTCTTCGTCCCGCGCGCTCCGCGCACCCATGGAGGCTCGAGCTGCGCTCATCGTGGCAAACGAGCTCCTACGCTACCGCCCCGTCGATGACGTCCACGAAGAATGGCTCGACCACGTCGCCGAGCTCGTCCGCGCCGCAGGGGGCTCTCCTGCGCTGCCCGTTCCAGTGCACTACACCCCTCCCCGCGCGGGCGACGAAGCTCCGGCGGCGCCCCGACCGCCTCCTCCTCAAGAAAGCACCAGGGCTCCAAGGCGCATGGCCCCTGGGCAGAACCCGCTCCGTCAGGTGCCAGCGCAGCAAGAGCAGAGCTGCCAGGAAGTCCCTCGCCCGCAAGAAGCTGCTCGGGCGCTCCCTGCTCCAGCACGTCGCGACCATGCCCCTGCTCCCGCACGTCAAGACCCATCTGCAGCGCATGGGGACATGCAAGACCAAGCTCTCCGTCACCCAAGGCCTCCCGTGGCCACAGCAGGCTGCCATGCCTTCACCGCCGAGCTACACAGTGTCGCGTGGCCCGGCAAGTTCAAGCCAGACCTGCCTCCTCGCTACGATGGCACGGCTGACCCTGCGGAGTTCCTCCAACTCTACGAGCTGGGCATCGAAGCTGCCAACGAAGATGAGAAGGTCATGGCGAACTGGTTTCCCATGGCGCTCAAGGACGGGGCCCGCACCTAGCTCCTGAACCTGGCTCCAGGCACGATCTCCTCGTGGGACGAGATGCGCACCCGCTTCATCGCCAATTTCCAAGGTACTCGCGACCGGCCACCCGCCATGAGCGACATGCGCCGCATCAAGCAACAACCCGGGGAGACCCTGCAGAAGTACATCCAGCGCTTCAACAACGCACGCCTCAAGATTCCCAGGGTGACTGAGGAGGCCATCATCTCAGCCTTCTCCGACGACGTGCGCGATGTCAAGATGAAGGAGGAGCTGGCGATGCATGAAGACCTGTGCACTTCTTTGCAGCTGTTCAACTTGGCAACCAAGTGCGCCAGGGCTGAGGAAGGGCGTCTCTCCCTCCTCGAGCTACCTGCCGTGGACCCGGAAGAGAAGAAGCCCAAGGCCAAGGATGTGAAGCGCAAGGGGGCTGCCCTGCTCGCGGCAGAACCAAACACCAAGCGGGGCAGAGATCAGCCCGAGCCTTCCAAGGGCAGCCGGTACTTCGTGTACCATGCCCTCCACACCCACAACACCAATGAATGTCAAGAGCTCCGAGCCGTGCGAGAAGGAATGATCGGCCGTCGCCCCGACCGCGGTGACCGGGGCTACGATCGAGGAGGAGGAAGGAACGCAGGACGCTGGGAAGACCGTGGCCCGCGCCAAGGGTGGCGCGATCAACCTCACGAGGATCGCTGGCAAGACCCGCCTCGCGAGGGAGACTGGAGGGGTCGGCCTCGCGAGGATCGCACGCAAGGCAACGCAGGCCTCCCTCCGCTGCCGCCACAACCAAGGAGAAACAAGGACCGCCACCAGGACAAGGAGGCTGGGGGCTTCCAGGAGCCGCGCGCGATCGCCTGTATCCTGGGCGGGGCTCAAGCCCCAGCCTCTCAATGCATCTTCAAGAAGTGCGCCCGCGAAGTGAATGCAGTCCTTCCCAGGCTTGAAGCCACAAGCTCTCTTAGGTGGTCGGTGTGCGCCATCACGTTCAGCTCAGCAGATCATCTCAAGTGTGCGGCTACAGCCGGAGTCCTCCCAATGCTTTGTTCCCCAATCATCAGCAATGTGGTGGTCACCAGGACCCTCATCGATGGCGGGGCGGGGCTCAATGTCCTGTCCGTGGAAACATTCAACAATCTCCAAGTGCCCTACAGCCAGCTTCAGCCAACCAAGCCTTTCTCCGGAGTCACCGACGGCTCCATGGTCCCGATTGGGCAGGTCCTCCTCCCTGTCACCTTCGGGGCACGCGACAACTACCGCACCGAGCTCATCGACTTCGACGTCGCTCACATTCGCCTGCCGTACAACGCCATCCTCGGGTACCCAGCGCTGGCCAAGTTCATAGCCGTAACCCACCATGGCTACAACGTCCTCAAGATGCCAGCAAGTGGCGGAGTCATCACGGTGCCCTATGAAGAGAAGGATGCGGTGTGTTCCCTGGAACGAGCCTTTCAGGACGCGTCACTGGAAGACCCGGATCGCGGAAGCAGGAGGCTTCCCGAGACCGCCCCCAAGAAGAAGAAGAAATCGTCCGGCCTGACTCCTCAGGAGGCAGGCCCCTCAGGGCCCGTGCCTGCCCAGGGGGAACCTCCTTCCATCGCATAGGAAAGCACGCCCGGCGCCCTCCTCAGGCAGGGCTCGGGGGCTCTCCCCTGGAGGGCCACCGACCTGGCTAGGGTCACGAGGGAGGTGCTTGGGCACCACATGGAGGCGTGTTTCGAAGCACGTTTCCCTCAAGAAGGAGTAAGGCAAGGAGACCCAGACCCTCAAGAGTTCATCTGCAAGGCCATTCAGGAGCTACAGGAGTCAAGAGTCATGAAAGGCGGCCGCCGTCTACCAGCAGTGGCCCCCCATCCAGGCGAGGATGGTGGGCTGCGCGTCTGCATCGACATACCAGGGCTCAACCGAGTCGCCTCTCTGGAGCGCCTCTGGCCCTCGCGAGTGGGGCGTTGCGGAGGTCCACCCCATAGCTACGTTCGCATGCCTTACGGCTTGCTGAACGCGGCTTCCACGTACCAGCGCCTCATGAGGGGCATCATGGAGTCACAAGAGGCCAGGCATTCCGCAGCCCTGGCGGAGATGGAGATGGTCCCCAGGGAGCCACCAGCACCTTCGGAGCCTCCCGAGGCCCCCAGGCCTGGGGGCTCGTGAGGATTGGCTTCCGCAGCCCGCCGAGTCTGCTACACCAACACCCCTTCATCCTCAACATCATCAGGTGACATCTTTCAAGTTTCACTTCCAATGGGAGCGCCCCCCAGGGCTGCATTATTCCCTGGCCGCATGGATCCGTCCCTGCCGCATGTACCCCTTTTATTTCATGTTGTTAGCTTACCTTATTGGGGGCGCCCCTCGGGCTGCATGATCCCCAAGTCGCTCGGGCCAGACCCAGCGGCTTGTATCCCATTTGCGTTTATTCCCGGTTATGCGTTATACCCACCATGTTAGACTATTTGATCCCGGTCCACGGCACCTCTTCTTCTCCATGCCGACCACTTGCACGTTAAAGGGGGGGTACCTTTGCATCGCGACCTGGCATACCAGCGACGGCTGAGACTAGCTCGAGGGACGGGACCCGAGGACGTAGAGTGCCGACATCTAACCGAATTTGCAGGGACACATCACAAGATAAGGCCCAGTGCCAGGCGCAACCCGCCTAGAGGTAGGGCCCCGTGAGTCCCGCGCGGGCTCACGGGTGCCCATATACACCTCGCCAGGCCCTACCGTGCCAGCCACGTGTCAGGGCAGGGCTGTACATGCCCCGGGGGCTCCTCCCGGAGGGGTCCCCCCTCCCACGTACCAGTGGAAGCACCATGCTCCGAGCTGGCTGACGACACTGCCGAGGAGCGGCTATGCCTGTACACATACGGAAGCGCTATGCTCCGCGCTGGTGATAAACAACTGAGGGTGGCCCCCGGGCCGCATCAACCTCAAGGAGCCCAGAGCTCAGTGTCTAGCCTCATCGCAACGCCTCCCCTCGGGAGTGCCGCGCGAGGGGGCTGGGCACGGGGGCTGCGCCTGGGTCACGCCCAGATGCACGCCGCCCAGCTGGGCCCCCCAGGGCCTGGTTCGTCGCGCGTCTCTCCCCGAGCGGAGCCAAGGTATGAAGGCCATTTGAGCATCAAGGGGGACTCCTGAGCATTGCGACTCAGGAGCCTAACTGGTCACATAGCCCCTCACTCCTTGGCCCCGTCCTGGTTTCCGGTCGGGACTAACGCTGGGTGAGGTATGCGCGCGGCCAGGCTCTACAGACGTAGAACGGTAGATCCACCCACTTCACACCTCCCTACTTGTTGTTCACGCACCAAGGGGGATTCCTGAGCATCGTGACTGTGACACCCCAAAAATTTGGCCTTGTTTTATTAAATTAAAAATTTTGCCAGGAATTAAAACTTTGGATTTTTGAGCTCCACTTTTGATTTTTAATCATTTCCTTCCCTGTTATGATGAGTTTTTCCAAAAAGAAAACTTTTCAAAAATGTTGTTGGACTTGTTTTAACCTCTCAAGAAAAACTTTCCTTTTATCAGTGTAACTAATTAATAATTTTATTGCTTGATCTTTATTTTCTTGAAAATGGTTTTTCAGGGTTAGATGGCCATATTTGAACTACAACCATTTGATAGATTCACTTAAAATTTCCACAAAAATTTGGAGATGTCATGTGATGTTTTTAAATCACTTTTATGCAAAAATATATTTCATTCACTAAATATTTTGAGCCCTACTCTCAATTTTTCTTCTCTGGTCCAGAGTGCATTTTGCACTACAACCTATTTAAATATTCATTTAAAACTTCTACCAAAATTAAGGGAGGTCAGTAGGAGCCTATTATCCCTCTTTGTGCAAAAACTTAATTATGTTCTTTGAAAAATTTGAGTGAATCAACTTCATCTTCATTCTGGACCAACTTGTTGGTTTGTGCAGCAACCATGTTTTTGCTTGCTCTTTAGCCCTTGATCATTTCTCCTACTTGTAGACCCCCATGTTAAACCCTTAAGTCCAGGAGTATGCACCTTTTGGATCATTTTTGGTTCATGAAATAATGTCATTTATTTCCTGTCCAGAATTGAAGTTTTGTAAAACTTGCACTAACAAGTTTCTTCTTTTGTCCAACTAACCTCACCACTCTCTTTTGCATCTAAAGAGACCCCCATCTGGAGTTTTTGGCCACCCCAAGACCTGCCTAAGTGCATGTGGCATTTTGTCAAACACCTGGAGAGCATGACCAGTTTTGACATGAGTTTGGCATTGCACTGTGAACTTGCACCTCTGATCAAACCAGCATGTCCACTAGACTCCCCGTTTCTCCTAACCTAGGTCTGTTAATTGCCAGTCTCAACCAAGCTCTGTAGCATGCTCTGGCATTTCGTCGAGCACACCCTGTGCGTGCACTGGACGCGCCCAGAGCGCGCGTATTGCAGCCGCGCGCCCGAGCCGACATGCTTGCCCCCATGGCTTTGGCCCGCTCTGCAGAACCTTGCCACACACTCCCTTTCTCTCCGCTACGCGCCAAGCAGCCCCCGCCGCGCCCGGCAGGCCAAGCGCTAGCCGCCGCCGCTGCCCGACAGCCCTGCGCCGTTCAGCGCCGCCCAAGCCTCGCCCGCTCGCCACCTGGCCCTTGGAGCAGTGCGAGCTCATCCGCAGGCGTGTCTGCTAGCCCTCGTCGCCGCCACGTCGCCCTAGCTACAGAACGTCGGTTCACCGGAGAGCTTATCCACGGCCGCCGCGGAACCGCCTTGCCACGCTATAAAAGGGAAGCCCCGAGCGTCTCCAAGCCCTCAGGTAGCCTCATGCCGTCTCACTAGCGCCCCCATCGCCACCAATTGGAAGGGAGCAGGTCTTCTTCAACCTCTCCGGTCAGTTCGGCCACCGCCGCCTCCCGGCTCCATTCGGTGCAACCAGAGCTTCCCCCTCTCCGTTCTCTTCACCAGGAACCACCTCATCCTCCCGTGAACTCGTTCCCCTGCTTGATTTTGATCGGGAGCCGTCGCCACCACAGACTCACTTTGTCACCGAAGCTTTCCTCCACCGCGGAGCTCGCCGCCGGCAGCTCCCTCCACCTCCGACAACCCCACGACCACCGGGAGGACCGCCTCGGCCGTGCGGATCCATCCCTACCCCCTGGAGCCCGCGAGGAGCAGCCAAACACCGGCGACGATCGCCGGAGCCCCGCTCCGCTCGGACAGAGGAGGGAGACGACGCGCGGCGACTGGTCAAACATGACCAGTGGGCCAGGCGGGCCCACTGGCAGCGACACCCCGCGCTGACCACGTGAGATTAAGTGAAGGCGTATTATCCCTAGATTTTGGGGAAAGAGAAGAAAACTTTGAAAAGTTTGGAGAGCACCCTGCCTTTCCACACATTGAAGGCAAGCATTCTGAATCCCGGCATAATATTTTTGGAGTGATCGTTGATGCATTTATAACACCACCGCATTTCGAAGGACTTGTTATTTCATGTGATATGATCATATGCATGGGTGCATGTTACTGATTTCCATGCTGTTGGTAATGGACACACTTGTGATGATAATCACCCTCATGAGCTTTGCATGCATACCGGCAGGAAACCGGGGAAAACCTCTGCCTTGGGTAGGTATGAGTTTGTCGCGAGTCTCCGTCGGGACGGTTCTGTCTGGTATGGCATGGTAAGGTGATATGAGTGGTGACTCTGTTTGATAAAATATATTTGTTATGCTAATCATGCAGGGAATACTTGAACCTCCTGAGTCGACCGTAGATCGAGTCTTGTTCCAGTAACCCCCATACCTGTTTCGTACTACCACTCGTCTCTACAGCAAGTAGAGTACGGTTCAGTAAGTTGTCAACCTCTTTCTAGCACACACCGTACAGAGAGGCCATGGTGGAAGATACCGGTTGTAACTGGTAGGCAGACCACCTGGTCCGGGGGCATGGGTGTTTCCGGTTGGGACCGAGACGGGAGGCCACCCCTTAGAGCGCGCGATATAAGTTTGATCCCATGCTACGCGAGGTTGTAGCCTCCCCACTTAGAGTTGCTTAACAGGTGTCGTGGGTGATTCCAGACACGTGTGAGTTAAGCTGGTGTGTGCAAGTTAGGTGTGTTTTCAACAAAAAGACCGTAGACGGAATTAGTCCCGATGGACTAAAGAAATCCGTTACTCGTGGGTAAAGAGTACACCCTCTGCAGAGAATAAACCTATTCGAATAGCCGTGTCCTTGGTTAAGGATTACAGTCTGGGATGGGTCAAGTGTCGGTCTTAGTGTCGGTCTTCGGAGATGAAACTGTTAACCAGAAGATGGAATTACTACTCGAGACTTGTGATATCTATGATTATTATTATTGTTGACTAACCCGTGATGTTATTGTTATTACCAAGTATCTCTGGGATGGTTCTACCTCCGGGATATTCACTATGATTGTTTCTTTTAAAGCCCTTTATGTGGCGTCGCCCAGACGCCCGACTGTGGCATTTGTTTTAAAGCCCTTTATGTGGCGTCGCCCAGACGCCCGACTGTGGCATTTCTTTTAAAGCCCTTTATGTGGCGTCGCCCAGACGCCCGACTGTGGCATTTCTTTTAAAGCCCTTTATGTGGCGTCGCCCAGACGCCCGACTGTGGCATTTCTTTTAAAGCCCTTTATGTGGCGTCGCTCAGACGCCCGACTGTGGCATTTCTTTTAAAGCCCTTTATGTGGCATCGCCCAGACGCCCGACTGTGGCATTTCTTTTAAAGCCCTTTATGTGGCGTCGCTCAGACGCCCGACTGTGGCATTACTTGTTATTTATTTCATAAATTTCTTTTATACTATCATGTTATTGCAATTTTATAAATAACTTGCTTGCACGCATCCGAGAATTACTTATCCTTTGTGGCTGACGTCATGAGCATAAAATATTTTTCAGCACATCATTGTTATATTATACCTGTGTTCATAATGTTTGCGATTACATTCAAAGTACTCACTGGCTTGTCCCTGGCTATTGTCTTGGCCAGATTTTTCTTGCTCGGAGAGGAGCGACGCGATGCCAGCCCCGGAAACCACTCAATGGAGATAGCAGCCTCGCGAAGATAGGAATTTAACCTGGTCAGCTGTTCCCGTGGGGAATGGAGTCCCATAGACACAGATGTTTTACAACCCGCTTCCGCCATCAACCACTAGAAACCATTTGTTGTACCCACAGGCCAAAATGGTCTTGTACTACAAATTTTGTATTTTTGCTTGGAGTCCCTGTATCAAGTTGGAGCCTCGTCAGCTAACAGTAATCCTCGGGCTGATGAGCACGACGGTCTTTTCTAGAAATGGACTACCCGGAAAACCCGGTCGTGACAGGCTTGGTATCAGAGCCAGGCTGACCATTGGCTAATCCTATCTTAGCCAGGTCAATAAACTTAGGCAAACCAACCCACCAGACCTTAACCAAACCCCAGCCAAGCTTCTCGTGCAAGATAGCCACACAATGACCCAACACTTTTGGCAGTCGGTGGCCAACCTATCAACCTAACCTGTCACTCATGCGCCAGTGACCGGCCCCTAAATAGTCTTTTCTCGCAAGCGTGGGAAGGAAGATTCCGTCCCCTTTTCCCTATAAAAAGGGGCGCGCTAGCCCCAAACCAGCACACATAGTCGCTACCCCAAACCGAGCCACAATGCGTGGACCTATAGTGCACAACGAAACCACAGCAACCAACCTTGGAGGTTTTGTGACCATCCTCGCAAACCTCACCCGTCGTGCCTACGCGTTAGAGGAGCCACCAGAATATGTTGTGTATCAAGGACCCATGAGCGGTGAAGACCGTCAATTCTGGGCCACTGTGCACATTTACGTAGGAGTCTAGCACCCGAACGCCCCTACCGGTTCACCGGAAGAACAACTTCCTTTGAGCCACAAGCCATCCAGCTAGCCGCTCGAGAGGCTATAGTTCATCTCAGGCACTTGTCGCCCAGAGTTAACTGTCGCTCGTTCAACTACTACCCCAGACGTGAAGGATATGGTAGACCACCCCAAGTTGCTAATGGAGATCACGAGACGGACCCCGCATTGTTGCACCTAGTGCGCTATGTAAGTGCACTAGAGGCACTGTTCGACCAGATCACTATTGATCTAATCGCAGCTCGTGGAGAGCTGGTTCGTCGAGCCCCGGCGAGAGAAGAAAACGAGCCCAACACCGACAACCCAGTCGTGTTGTTTGGACAACCAATCGAGACCCCGAGATCTGCCCCAGCCATCGGCCAAGGTGCTGCGATAACCCCAGAAGTGCTTCGTCGCATATTGGGAGCACACTCCAACGGGGTTGTGGCCAACAATCCCCGCAATGGTCATTCTCACTACCCCGACCCTGCAGTTCCTCCGCCATCTCCGACTAATCCCGGCAGAGAGACACGTGGAGAAGCCTCGACATCCACCAGGCACGCCCGTTTAGACATAAACGAGGTAGACTGAGCCGTATGAGTAGTACCAAGTTTCAATGTATCCTCGCTTTGTAATCATGCGACCGCGTATATTAACGCAGCCTGTCTTTGTGCCTCTGTGTTAATAGTAGCCTTGCATGTTTGGTCAGCGCATAGCTGCATATTTTCCGGGCACAACTACCAAAACCAGCCCGACGACAACCACAGTAACACATCTCTTTATGAGATATGTGTATCTCTGACACTGACCTGACCTTTGGAGCCAAGCTGGCAAATTTATTACCTTTCACCACGGTAAAAATGATCCAGCTCCATTGTTATATAAAGGCCACCTTGTGACCTTACCCAGCAACCCCCACCTTGTGCACAACACTCACGCTTCTTCCTGTCATGCCGAACCCCAGCATTCATCTGAGAACCCCAGATGCAACCCCAGGTAGATTTGTCAAATTATTGTGGGATTTTACCCGCAGTACCATGGGTTCTACCCAGCCACCCCAGTACGAGCTGTTCAAATCAAGGATCACCCCATCCACCTCGGAATATTGGGCAGCAGTACACATTCCTCCTGTAGACCCCAACCAAGACCCAATAGAAGTTTCCTTCGTGGGGAGATCTATGCCAACCCCACACTTGGCCATAGAAGCTGCTGCGAAAGAAGCGATTGCTCGTCTTCAATCCGCAGTACCCTATGCCCGCGAACGAGGATATTATTACTTTCCGAGTCGTGCAGCACCCGGAGAAGTAACGTCTTTTCCCGGTGGGCGTATTGAGAGAGACCCAGTTCTGGCCAACCTTATCCAGTACATCATTGCTCAAGAGCATTTAAACCAGCGAGTGATGGATTATCTCCAGAGCCTCGCAGATTTAAATCCTCAGGTTGCCATCGGCAGACCACTGAGACCCGACACGGAGAGACGCATACATCGACTGGTCAATCCACTGCCTCCAATTGAAGAAGAATGTATCCCTTTACTAGAGACATTTTATCAGAACCCCTCCCAGTTACCATTTTCATTTTAGACGTCACTACTGTATTTGTCCTTTGCAGCATTTATTTATGTGTGTGACTTATCCGTGATACCCTGAGTTTGTACGACGAGTCAATTATTTGGCTTCTACTAATGGGTGTAGTTTTTGTTGTGGTTTATGCTCCTTTAAATTAACTGTTTTTCCCTCGCGAAATCCTGGAGTGAGATTTCTTTTCCCTGAATTGCTACACCTGCCACTTCACGGCGTGGATTATTTAATTCCACTCAGCACCACGAGCAGACTCACAACCATAATCATTCGGACACATACACTGTATGCAAAACTTTGCAACGGTGTTACATCCAGCTAATCACCCCCTAACAACAGTTAGCACCCGGCACACTCCATCTACTCCTCATGATCACCACCACCGCGGAGAGCCAACACCCGAGCCGCAGCATCGCGATACTCGTCGAAGATCATCGCGCACAGGAGCACAGAGAGCCCCAGCAGCGTCGCCAGCCCTCCGCATATCAGGATCACAAACCAGTCTGGCATCGCCTCCGCCATTAGAGCCTCGACCGAGCTTCTGTAAGCAGTAACGGAAAAATAAGGAGGAGGAGAAGTGAGGCCAGGTGTAAGGAGGAAGAGAGAGGCACCCCGGCCATTTTTATAGCTCAAGCTCGGTGTACGGTGGGCGAAGTCCACCAACGCCGCTCGTCGCCGATCGCCGGTGTTCGGAGTCGAATCCGCGAGCAGTGCCGATAGCGCACTGGCCCGCGAGGTGAGTGCACACTGCACCAGCAGCTAGCACGCCGCGCACTACCACGGTACGGCCTAGATGCCCTACCCACTAGGCGTCACCGGTGGAGAAAGCGCGCGGGAGAGAGGAGGAAGAAAGGTCCAGAGGGAGAAGAAGAGGAGACTGACAGTGGACCCCGGGTCCACCTGTCAGCCAGAGAGAGCATTGTGCTCTCGGGTGCGATCAGCGTATATCTAAATTTAGGAGTTATCCTAAATTTATATCCAGCGTAGAAATCGCCCGTTTTTGTCCCGAACCGTGGACTTTTCCACGCGGCACCAGTTTTCACACTGTGGTTTTTCACCACTTATTGCCCTCTCACTGTAGCCACGTCTTTATTGCGTAAATATTCTCTTAACACCACTTTTAGCAAATCTCGAGGACGAGATTTTTCTTAAGGGGGATAGTATTGTGACACCCCAAAAATTTGGCCTTGTTTTATTAAATTAAAAATTTTGCCAGGAATTAAAACTTTGGATTTTTGAGCTCCACTTTTGATTTTTAATCATTTCCTTCCCTGTTATGATGAGTTTTTCCAAAAAGAAAACTTTTCAAAAATGTTGTTGGACTTGTTTTAACCTCTCAAGAAAAATTTCCTTTTATCAGTGTAACTAATTAATAATTTTATTGCTTGATCTTTATTTTCTTGAAAATGGTTTTTCAGGGTTAGATGGCCATATTTGAACTACAACCATTTGATAGATTCACTTAAAATTTCCACAAAAATTTGGAGATGTCATGTGATGTTTTTAAATCACTTTTATGCAAAAATATATTTCATTCACTAAATATTTTGAGCCCTACTCTCAATTTTTCTTCTCTGGTCCAGAGTGCATTTTGCACTACAACCTATTTAAATATTCATTTAAAACTTCTACCAAAATTAAGGGAGGTCAGTAGGAGCCTATTATCCCTCTTTGTGCAAAAACTTAATTATGTTCTTTGAAAAATTTGAGTGAATCAACTTCATCTTCATTCTGGACCAACTTGTTGGTTTGTGCAGCAACCATGTTTTTGCTTGCTCTTTAGCCCTTGATCATTTCTCCTACTTGTAGACCCCCATGTTAAACCCTTAAGTCCAGGAGTATGCACCTTTTGGATCATTTTTGGTTCATGAAATAATGTCATTTATTTCCTGTCCAGAATTGAAGTTTTGTAAAACTTGCACTAACAAGTTTCTTCTTTTGTCCAACTAACCTCACCACTCTCTTTTGCATCTAAAGAGACCCCCATCTGGAGTTTTTGGCCACCCCAAGACCTGCCTAAGTGCATGTGGCATTTTCTCAAACACCTGGAGAGCAAGACCAGTTTTGACATGAGTTTGGCATTGCACTGTGAACTTGCACCTCTGATCAAACCAGCATGTCCACTAGACTCCCCGTTTCTCCTAACCTAGGTCTGTTAATTGCCAGTCTCAACCAAGCTCTGTAGCATGCTCTGGCATTTCATCGAGCACACCCCGTGCGTACACTGGACGCGCCCAGAGCGCGCGTATTGCAGCCGTGCGCCCGAGCCGACACGCTGGCCCCCACGGCTTTGGCCCGCTCTGCAGAACCTTGACACGCACTCCCTTTCTCTCCGCTATGCGCCAAGCAGCCCCCGCCGCGCCCGGCAGGCCAAGCG
Source organism: Triticum dicoccoides (assembly GCF_002162155.2). NCBI lineage: Eukaryota > Viridiplantae > Streptophyta > Magnoliopsida > Poales > Poaceae > Triticum > Triticum dicoccoides. The sequence continues at coordinate 400,034,964 of NC_041392.1, forward strand.
CTAGCCGCCGCCGCCGCCCGACAGCCCTGCGCCGTTCAGCGCCGCCCAAGCCTCGCCCGCTCGCCACCTGGCCCTTGGAGCAGTGCGAGCTCATCCGCAAGCGTGTCTGCTAGCCCTCGTCGCCGCCACGTCGCCCTAGCTACAGAACGTCGGTTCGCCGGAGAGCTTATCCACGGCCGTCGCGGAATCGCCTTGCCACGCTATAAAAGGGAAGCCCCGAGCGTCTCCAAGCCCTCAGGTAGCCTCATGCCGTCTCACTAGCGCCCCCATCACCACCAATTGGAAGGGAGCAGGTCTTCTTCAACCTCTCCGGTCAGTTCGGCCACCGCCGCCTCCCGTCTCCATTCGGCGCAACCAGAGCTTCCCCCTCTCCGTTCTCTTCACCAGGAACCACCTCATCCTCCCGTGAACTCGTTCCCCTGCTTGATTTTGATCGGGAGCCGTCGCCACCACAAACTCACTTTGTCACCGAAGCTTTCCTCCGCCGCGGAGCTCGCCACCGGCAGCTCCCTCCACCTCCGACAACCCCACGACCACCGGGAGGACCGCCTCGGCCGTGCGGATCCATCCCTACCCTCTGGAGCCCGCGAGGAGCAGCCAAACGCCAGCGACGATCGCCGGAGCCCCGCTCCGCTCGGACAGAGGAGGGAGACGACGCGCGGCGACTGGTCAAACATGACCAGTGGGCCAGGCGGGCCCACTGTCAGCGACACCCCGCGCTGACCACGTGAGATTAAGTGAAGGCGTATTATCCCTAGATTTTGGGGAAAGAGAAGAAAACTTTCAAAAGTTTGGAGAGCACCCTGCCTTTCCACACATTGAAGGCAAGCATTCTGAATCCCGGCATAATATTTTTGGAGTGATCGTTGATGCATTTATAACACCACCGCATTTCGAGGGACTTGTTATTTCATGTGATATGATCATATGCATGGGTGCATGTTATTGATTTCCATGCTGTTGGTAATGGACACACTTGTGATGATAATCACCCTCATGAGCTTTGCATGCATACCGGCAGGAAACCGGGGAAAACCTCTGCCTTGGGTAGGTATGAGTTTGTCGCCAGTCTCCGTCGGGACGGTTCTGTCTGGTATGGCATGGTAAGGTGATATGAGTGGTGACTCTGTTTGATGAAATATATTTGTTATGCTAATCATGCAGGGAATACTTGAACCTCCTGAGTCGACCGTAGATCGAGTCTTGTTCCAGTAACCCCCATACCTGTTTCGTACTACCACTCGTCTCTACAGCAAGTAGAGTACGGTTCAGTAAGTTGTCAACCTCTTTCTAGCACACACCATACAGAGAGGCCATGGTGGAAGATACCGGTTGTAACTGGTAGGCAGACCACCTGGTCTGGGGGCATGGGTGTTTCCGGTTGGGACCGAGAGGGGAGGCCACCCCTTAGAGCGCGCGATATAAGTTTGATCCCATGCTACGCGAGGTTGTAGCCTCCCCACTTAGAGTTGCTTAACAGGTGTCGTGGGTGATTCCAGACACGTGTGAGTTAAGCTGGTGTGTGCAAGTTAGGTGTGTTTTCAACAAAAAGACCGTAGACGGAATTAGTCCCGATGGACTAAAGAAATCCATTACTCGTGGGTAAAGAGTACACCCTCTGCAGAGAATAAACCTATTCGAATAGCTGTGTCCTTGGCTAAGGATTACAGTCTGGGATGGGTCAAGTGTCGGTCTTAGTGTCGGTCTTCGGAGATGAAACTGTTAACCAGAAGATGGAATTACTACTCGAGACTTGTGATATCTATGATTATTATTATTGTTGACTAGCCCGTGATGTTATTGTTATTACCAAGTATCTCTAGGATGGTTCTACCTCCGGGATATTCACTATGATTGTTTCTTTTAAAGCCCTTTATGTGGCGTCGCCCAGACGCCCGACTGTGGCATTTGTTTTAAAGCCCTTTATGTGGCGTCGCCCAGACGCCCGACTGTGGCATTTCTTTTAAAGCCCTTTATGTGGCGTCGCCCAGACGCACGACTGTGGCATTTCTTTTAAAGCCCTTTATGTGGCGTCGCCCAGACGCCCGACTGTGGCATTTCTTTTAAAGCCCTTTATGTGGCGTCGCTCAGACGCCCGACTGTGGCATTTCTTTTAAAGCCCTTTATGTGGCGTCGCCCAGACGCCCGACTGTGGCATTTCTTTTAAAGCCCTTTATGTGGCGTCGCTCAGACGCCCGACTGTGGCATTACTTGTTATTTATTTCATAAATTTCTTTTATACTATCATGTTATTGCAATTTTATAAATAACTTGCTTGCACGCATCCGAGAATTACTTATCCTTTGTGGCTGACGTCATGAGCATAAAATATTTTTCAGCACATCATTGTTATATTATACCTGTGTTCATAATGTTGCGATTACATTCAAAGTACTCACTGGCTTGTCCCTGGCTATTGTCTTGGCCAGATTGTTCTTGCTCGGAGAGGAGCGACGCGATGCCAGCCCCGGAAACCACTCAATGGAGATAGCAGCCTCGCGAAGATAGGAATTTAACCTGGTCAGCTGTTCCCGTGGGGAATGGAGTCCCATAGACACAGATGTTTCACAACCCGCTTCCGCCATCAACCACTAGAAACCATTTGTTCTACCCACAGGCCAGAATGGTCTTGTACTACATATTTTGTATTTTTGCTTGGAGTCCCTGTATCAAGTTGGAGCCTCATCAGCTAACAGTAATCCTGGGGCTGATGAGGACGACGGTATTTTCTGGAAATGGACTACCAGGAAAACCCGGTCGTGACAGTGACTCAGGAGCCTAACTTGTCACGTAGCCCCTCACTCCTTGGCCCCGTCCTGGTTTCCGGTCGGGACTAACGCTGGGTGAGGTACGCGCGGGGCCGGGCTCTGCCGGCGTAGAACATAAGCAAGTAGGAAGGAAAAGCGCGAATTTTGAGGAATTCAAAAGCAAATATTACAGTCCACAATGTTATCTCAATGCCAAACGCAAGTTTAAATGCCTCCTCGAGGCATGATACATGTGCAGGAATTAAAGGCAGGACAGGAGCCACGACGGAGTCACTTGTCGGTGGAGGAGCAGCGCGGAATGGGTTCGCCTTACAGAGCAGTGGGGTCGGCAGCGCCTTGCTTTGGCTTGGTGCTGAAGGCCCGGAACTTCCCCAGCAGAGCCTCCGCGCGACCCTTCATGGCCTCGGCAGCGGCAGCGGCACGCTCGCCACTTACTAGCTCCAGCAAGCTATCGAGGTCGACGCCGGGATCGCGAAGGTAGATGTGGGTGAGGACCCGCGTCAGTGCTGCCGAAGACAGCACACGCACCTCGGCCTCAGCCGTGGGACCAAGGCCAAGGGCGACATCTTCGAGAGCATGAACCAGGAAGGGAAGCAGCTTGGCGGGGCCGTCCTTGGCGCCAGCCAGCGGGCTCTCCATGCCACTGTCGTAAAGCGTCCTCAGCGAGGAGCGAGCCTTCGCCTCCATCTCCGTGAAGGCCACGCGGTCCTCAGCAAGAACTAGGGCCTTGTCGTCCAGCTCGGCCTTCCTCGCCCCCAACTCCTGCTCCAGCGCCCCTAGGTGGTCGCGGCGCTTCCTGAGCTTGGCCTCCCTCTCCTTGACGGCCGCCTCGCGAGCCTTCACGCCTTCTTCCTGCTCTTAGCGAAGGCGGGCCTCCTTCGCGAGCTGGTCCCGCAGGCCTTGCAGCTCGTCCTCCAGCGCCTTGCAGCGACCACGGGCGTCGACCGCCTCCCCCAGGGCTGCTTCACAAGCAGCCTTCGCCTCAAGAACGACCTGTTTCAACTCGTCGCAAGCCGTCGAGGCCTGGACCAGCACCGCCCGAATCAAAGCGTCGGAGCGAACCCATCCTGAAGCCAGCTCCAAGCGCCCAGCCACCAAGCGAGGGTCGGCGCCAAGAAGATCCTGCCGTAGTCGGTCCATCTCAGGAGCAGCATGGTCCAGAACAGCAGAAGGAGTCAGAGAGACAGTAGCCGGTGGAGTAGGAGGAGAAAGCGGCAGCGCGGCCACAGCGTCCTGAGGCGGAGTCTGCTGCGCCCCAACGGTTGAAGTGGCGGCGGCAGGCAAGGACACCTCGGGAGTCACATGGGCCGTGGGGGCTGAGCTCGCCCCAGCCGGCTCAGCCTGGCCTCGCGAGGACGACCGGGCAAGAGAAGCCCGTGCGTCGCGGTTACCCTCCTTCGTGGGCAGAGGCGCTGCCATGGGTGGAACCTCAGGAGCTCCCTTCAGCTTCTTTGCTGCGGGCGCCAGCCTATCCAAGAGATGCGGACGTCAAGCCTCAGAAGCAGGACAAGAAATAAAGACAAGGATCAAACGCTTACGGGTCGTCGCCAGTGAGCTCGAGCGGCCTCCGGCCAAATTTGAAGCCTGAAAGCCGGCTGGCAGAGTCAACCTCGAGAAGCTTGGAAGCGGAAGGTGCATCTGCCGTCCGCCTCGGGGCCGGGGTAGACCCGTGGGAGATCAGCCCGGTCCTGTCCTTCTTCAGGATCGGGGGCAAGCTCCCACCGTCCTGCTCGCCATCATCCTCGTCGTCATCGCTCGGAGAGAGGCGGAGAACGTGGGACCTGCGCCGGGAGAGGGGAGCCCTCGACTCTCTGTCAGTCGCCTTGGAGTCAGGCCCTCTTTCCCGCTCCCCTCCTTCCTCCTCTTCGCTGGAATCGTCGGAGGGCACGTCCACCGGTTCCTGGAGAGTTTCCATGGGCACGGGCCCATCCCCGTTGAAGACGGGCATGGACTCCACTACCTGCTCCCAGTCGTCGCGGAGGAACAAGGGCGTAGGAGCGCCCTCCAACCTCGCCACATCGCCCCCGAACAGAGATTGGAGGACCGCAGCCAGATCTCCATCGGCCCAGGCCGCGGGGCTCGGATGGGGCCTCCACATCGGAAGTGAGTACTGCCGAAGCGGAGCCAGGTGGTGCTCCAGGAATTCCCTTAGCAGCGACGCGCCAGTCAGCTTCGCCGCCGCCATGTTGGCTGACCTCAGATCCGCGTCCATCTTCTCCAGCACCAGCTTCGCGCGGGGGTCCGCGAGTTCAACTCGACCCCAATCGCTGGAGCTCGTGGGCTGCTCCGTGGGCAAGATCAGCCGAGGGTGGATGCGCCCAGCATCCACCAAGACCCACTTGCTCCTGAAGCCCTCAATCCTTTTCCTGGGGTTCGAGATGGCAATGGCGCCACCGTACGCGACGAAGCTTGCGCACGCGGAAGCAGGACCGCGAGAGGTCCGGAGGTAGAAGTAGTGGCACAGCAAGGCCACTGAGGGCTGCACCCCTATGTGAGCCTCGCAGTAATAGGCGAAGATTGCCAGGAGAAGGACGGAGTTGGGGTGCAGATGCAGAGCCTGTAGCTTGTAATGGCGGAGGACAGAGAAGAAGAACTCAGAGAAGGGAGGCACCAGGCCGGCGGCAATGGCACTTACAAAGAACGGATAGAAGGTGCTCCCCTGGCCTTCTGGGGTGGCGGAGCCGGCCTTGAGCGCCTTCGCCCCGTTGATGCCCTGCGCCGCCGCCATCTGGCGCAACCGGGCAAGGCTCGCCTCCGACACGTTTGGCGAGTCCAGGGCAGACGAGTACCAACCTCCGGTCGGGGACTGACGAGGCGCCATGGCTTCCTAGGTCACGCGGTCGGAGTAGATCTGGAGATTTTGGAGGAAGGAAGGAGAGGCGTAAGAAAGGGGATCTGAGCAGCAACCAGAGAAAGCAAAAAGCGAAGCCTGGGCAGATGTCGCTCCCTTATCAACTCGTGCGGTTGCTGAGGCACCCACGTCCAGTCAACCACCACGCGGCGCCCAAGGCCGCAGGCTGTTAGGGCCCACGGCGCTTCGCTCTTGCCCTTCCGCCTCCTTGCACGGCCAAGTCCGGGCGTGCCTTGGGCCCGGGGGCTACTCTCGGCGTTCTGGGAACGGGGGTCCCCAGACTTGCCTGCCTGCGGCCTGCGGCGTGGCTCAAGGGGGGGGGGCCAGCACGGCCCATCTTCATCAACACAGACCCAAGACCCTCGTGAGGGGCCAAGCCTCGTGGGGCGGACGACGCGAAGCTTCCTCAGGCACAGCCTCATCAGGCGGGCTCGCGAGGAGGCGGAGAGATCAAAGCACGGTACCTCACGAGGTGCCCGTGACGCAAGCCATGACGACCAAGGGCGCTAGGCGGGTGCCAGCCCGTGCAGTGTCCTCCTTTCCTCTTTGATGCAAAGGGGGCAAGCGCAGCCGCGGAGTACCGAGGCATCAGGCAAAGTTTGGCATTTCGGTGCAACGAGACCAAGACCAGGAAGAGTGCAAGATGGAGGTCATCGTGGAGCCCAAGACGGTGTCACCACCAGAGCTTTGTGCAGGCGAAGACTACTTTTTTCACGGTAGCGAGTACTAGCTGTCCCCCTTCAAATTAGCCCGCCATTGTTGGCTCCCTTCCCGCTTGATATTTGGGAAGAGGACCAGGGCCTCTATAAATAGGACTAGCCATCCCCCCAGGAAAAGGGGTTCGGAGGGGTTAAGAGGAGAGGTTCGATAGGAGGTTGAATCGTAGAAAGACAATCTGAGAGAGAGAGAAGGGTGGCTGAACTCCTCCCAGCAGTTCATCGCCCCAGCCAAGAACAGACCCTCGCGAGGCTGTTCTTCCTTGTATCATTCATTATCATCAGCCCAAGAGGCAATCCACCACGCCACACACTGGAGTAGGGTATTACACCACAACAGTGGCCCGAACCAGTATAAACCCTGTGTCTCTTGTGTTGTTCTTTCCATAGCTTAGATCTTAGCGAGGCGGAGGGGTGTAGGTAGGTAGGAAGCGAAATCTCCACGCGCACCCCAGTGTTCGAACCTCAAGGGTCTGCCGGAACCCGAAATCCGACACACTTTATGTCAGGAATGTCATGAGAATTGCACCTTCCCTTGTGAATTCTTGACGTAGTGATACTTCTCGCCATCATTATTCATTCCTCAGTGTCGTGCTGTCGCAACCAGAATACCGACAAGTGAATCGTGATGTGTGAAATCAATACCAGAATACTCTTCGATCAACGGGTTATGATTTTGCCAAACCCTTGCTCTTTTGATAGAATCGGTTGCCCTGAAAAGCAAGATTGATCTCGAGCTTAGTATCATGCCGGTGGTTCGTGATTTTCCGAATATCTTCTCAGAAGTATTACCAGGTTGTCACCTGACCGCTATGTGGAGTTCGTGATCAAGTTGTTTTCTTGCAAAGTAGCCGTTCTCAAAGAATCTGTGTCGGTTACCCCCTGATCTAGTTGGTTAAGCTAAACAATAACTTGGAGAGTTGGAAGATAAAAGCTTGTCCGGCTTAGTTCATTTTAAGGGATATCTTGTAAGTGTATTGAAGAAAGATGGCATTTTCATCGATTGACCCTTGTGTTCAGTTAATTGACCTATCATCTTATCCAATCTTTGATTTGAGTATGGGCTATCCTCAAATCAAATCAGAACCAATGATATTCGTAATGTTGTCTTACCCGTGGTTGATCCCTCGAGCATACACCATTACATCTTTTGGTCTGACCAATGCTATCACCGTGTTCACATGTTGGTGGAAGTCCAGTGATATGGAAATTCCGATGAGTTGCTATTGAGCCCATCAGCAACATCTTGTCTCCTCCATGATTCATGCTGAACATTGAGCTAGTGTTGGAAACTTTTGTAAGCATTACCTTCATGTCCCGTTCCTGAAATACATGTTTGGTGTAAGAAGTGAGTTTCTCCAAGTTCATGTGCATTAGGTGCAAGTTGCCACTGTGAATTGGGAAAGATTGTTTTTGCTTTCTCCGGAATCATCCCAAGTCAGTCATGCATGTGTGAAGTATTCCATGGTTTGATAGGCTCGCTACCTCCACTCCATGTGTAATTCCTAACACCCCAAGCCACTGATTGACTTGTTCAAGGAAAAGAAGTCTAGCGCGCGTAAAGACCTCGAAATCTTTGATGATGGATCCTAACCTGAACTCGATAGTGTTCTATTATAAGACTACTAAGTGGTCATGCTTGTCTTGGACAGCGTGTTCACAGGTTTGTAGCAGAACCAGCTCATGTTTTGGAGCATGCTATCGTAGCTCATTTTCCTAAGAATTCCGCAACGTCATCTCTTAAGTTAGTGTTGCAAATTTTCTTTTCCCGACATGTTGTCTGAAATGTCCTGTTACCTACCAGATCTGAATCTCAGACATATATGATGGTTGGAACTAGTCCAAGATCTATGATGTAGGTTCCAACAAGGTTGATGTTGGCCGACACACCTAGCCGGAAGATCTATCATTGTAGTATCTTGATTGAGCTATTTGACCATCTTCTCCATGAGGATTTAGTGCAACATATTCTAGAAGTTGTTCCTTACGGATCCTTGTACTCCCAGTTTCTTTGATTATGCTATAACCATCCAAACGGTGGAATCACCCTCGTTGAGTTATTCCCAGTTACCAGAATCATTCCCAGCATTTGCATTTTGTTCCTAGCTTGCACTGCCATTGTGCCAATTCCCATGAGCTGCCCTCTCAGTAATTGTTGTTAGGATCATTTTCAAAAGTGGTCATGTCATGGGTCCCATCCATTTCCGGTGATAAGAAAAAGTCATCCATTGCATTGTCTTCAACAAGGTAGTCCACATCATCCATTCTGGTATGGGTATGCCATTCGTTTGAATTCGTTCACACGATCATTTGTGATTGCCTTAGGCTGGTATAAAGAGTTTCAATGATCTAAGGATCAAAAGTAATTCTTTTGGCCACTTAAGGAAATATTTGTGCGAGTCACCTTCCTTCAGATGTCTCGATGTGGTATCATGGCAACTCAACCCCTCGCTACGTTGACAACCGTTCACCACCCTCTTAAGTGTGGAATTGTTGTCTATGAAGTGAACCTTCGTCATCTATTACACTCCATTCCTCTGGATGTGTGTTTCATGTCTCAGCTCGAGAGATGTTTCAATGTCTCATTCTGTGAGTTGAGCATCAGTTGCTCGATTTTCGAAAGATCGATTCTTCCAGGGTTTTTCCTTTCTCCTCATTGTCATGTTAGTTGGAGTTCCCAGAGCAAGACTTCGAGACAAGGATGGTGATCGAATCAACGTTCTTATGAGATGCAACTTGGATCGAGAAGATTGTGTTAGGTGGTGCCCCCTCTGTCTTCTTACCTCACGACCTGAATCTCGGGACGAGATTCTTGTTTAGTAGGGGTGAGTTTTCACAGCACTAGAGTACCTGAGTGAAATAGTTGCATCTGCACTCATGCATCATGTCTAAAATTTCTGAAAGTTGAATTGAGGTTTGTTGAAACCCTCAGAAACCAGTTCAAAAATAATCTACATTAAAATGTCTTCAAAGAAATCCAAGAAAATGTTCCTCTTAGTCTCTGAAAATATTGGCAAGAGGTAAAATTCAAACCAATGTTTTTGGTATCTCAGAAAGATTTATTTTGGGCCTTAGAATTAATTCAATAACTATTTGCATTGGATATATATTATTTATATAACTAATATATGTCCAATAATTCTGGAACATTTTATGTGGTTTGGGACATTTTAGTTCTAGCCACATAATTATTTTCAGGATTTTATAAAATGGTTTGGTGTTAAAACTAAACCCAAAACAATTGCAGAAAAATAGAAAACAGAAACAATTTAGAAAACAGAGAAGAGAGAGAGCTTACCTGGGCCACTGCTGGCCTGACACTATGCCGGCCCAGCCGACTGGCCAGCGCCAGTCATCCCCTAACTCGTGCCAGAAAGCAGGGGCGCGTGCTCACCGCGCGCCGGCCACGCGCCGGCCACCTCCTGCCTCCCTGCCTGCCTCCTCGTCGCTCTGGCCCTCCCTCGCGACGCCACGCATCCCCCGACCTCTCTCGCACTCTCCCTCACCCTCATCCCCTCCTCTGTCTCTCTCTCATGCACACAGCCGAACGCCAACATTGCCGCCGCCTGTAGTTGATGCGGCCAGAGCCACCTCCGAGCCTCTCCGACGCGCCCCCGAGCTCCGCCATGACGCCCCGGTCCTCTCTGCCGAGCCACATGACGCCGGATGCCTCGAAGCACCGTCCCCGACCCCTTCATCCTTCTCGGGTCACCGGAGATTCGCCTCGCCGCCCCGCTCGCTCCGACACCTCCCCGGCCCCGCCGTCTGCACCGAAAGACTCACTGTGAGCCCCTGCCCCTAACCCCTCCTCTACGCCTCGGTTGCGCCCCCTAGCCGCCATCTCCACCGAGCCCGAGCACTCTGCTCTGCCGGTGACGCCGTCGTCGTGGCCACAACCACGCGGGCTCGAAACCGAGCGCGTCACCGCGTTTGCCAAACTCCCAGGAAGCCGTAGCCCCTCTCCACGCCCCTGTTGTGCATCCCAGCGCCAAACTCGAGAACGCCCGAGCTTCGGCCGCCGCGGCCGAGCTCCCCGCCGTCGCCTCCAGCCGCCCCGGGCCCGGTTGGCGCCACCATCTGACGCGCGTTGGTCTGGGCTCCCGAACGAGCCCAACCACGCTGCGAACGGGGCCCCAGAGCCCGTTCCCGCGGCCCTCCGCCGCGTCTGGTCATCGTCGGCGGCTAAACGCCAGTGGTTTAGCCCCGGTTGACCAGGGGTTTGACCTCCCCTGACATGTGGGCCCAGGCGCCTGCTTAATTAGTGTTAGGTTTAGTTAGTGTTAATTAACCTAGCTAATTAGATGAGCCACTAACATGCGGGCCCGCCCTGCTAATTACCCTAGAATTAGGACTAACAAAAATTAGTTAGTCTAACGACACTGACACGCGGGACCCACTGGTCAGATTTGACCCGGACCAGCCCCTGTTGACCTGCTGACGTCAGCATGACCTGATGCTGACGCAGTAATACATTTTCTGGATTTAATTTAATTCAGGAAATTCCAGAAAATGTTTAAAACTTTAAATATTCATAGAAAATCAACCGTAGCTCAGAATGAAATAATTTATATATGAAAAATTATCAGAAAAAATCAAGGAATCTATTTATGGCATTTTCATGCATGTTAGAGCAACTTATATCCTCTGTTTAGGCCAATTCATATAAATGGAATTTAAACTCTCACATATGGAGTTTGAATTTGAACCTAGGGTTCAAACCAACTCCATTTAACATGTTGCTAGTTGCATTAGCTCAAACCACAGCATATTGACATGCCATGATCATGCATCATATTGTGCATTGCATTGATTGTGTTTCTTTCTCTGTTGCCGGTGGTTGTCCCCTCTCGATAGACGTTGTACCGACGCCGTGATCATTGACACTGATGAAGACCCAATGATATCTTCAGAAGTGCCAGGCAAGCAAAATTCCCTTGTTCATTCTGATACAATCCCACTCTCTCGCTCCTGCTCTCTTTTACTACATTAGGACAACAACGATTCAACTCTTACATGCTGCGGTAGTTGAACCCTTTTCCTCTGCATGACCTGTCATTGCCACAGTAAATAGATGAAACCCACTAGCATGAGTAGGAGTTGTTTGAGCCCTGATGTGTCTACTCATCCATGCTTGTTTGTCATGCCTGCTACTGCTTAGAGTTGAGTCAGGTCTGATTCATCGGGGATGAATCGGAGGTGTGTAAACATGTCCTACTATTGAGAGCTAAGTGTGTGAACACGTTTTGGTAAAGGTAGCGGTGAGAGGCCATGTAGGAGTACATGGTGGGTTGTCTCATTGAAGCCGTCCTCAGGAACTGAGTTCTGTGTTTGTGATCCATTAAACAGTTACTACCACGCATTGGGCCCGAAACCAATGGACCCTCTTGGCTTCTTGATCACCCTTGTCCTCTGTCCAGGAGTTGCAACTAGTTTCTATTCTTTATAGGATATGTGTTGGCGGCCGTGCGTAGCACTGACCCTAGGGGTGGGCTATGTTGCGGTAGATACACCGTGGCCGGGCATGCCGGGCGCCCGTTTGGTGTCTCGGAACCCTGTACACATTGTCCGGGGCCGTATGTGGAATCCTCGGCCGGACTCCCTGCGGATGGAACCTGGATAGGCGATAACCTGGACTAGAGACTTGAGTGTTTAGGTAGGCCGTGGCCGACACCCTCGTTGGGCTTCCGCTTGAAGGTTGCCGAGTACATGTCCTGTAAACGGCGATAAGTGGTCAGAGCGTGTGTGAAGAAGTACACCCCTACAGGGTTAACGTCATCTATTCGAATAGCCGTGTCCGCGGTAATGGACTTCTGGGTTGCCTATAACAGTTCATAGACAAGTGAAGGTGGATACTCTAAAACTCGCGAGATAAGTGTGAGTGCTATGGATGGCCTTCTCGTAGGGAGATGGGAGCGGATCCATAGTGGTGTATTGATATGGTGAATATGTGGACTCGTGTGCGCCACCTCAAAAGAGTTGCTTGCAGTCATAGTTCAGGTTAGCCACTGAGTCAAAGCTAGCTTGCTACAGTTAAAATCCACCACCCCTCCCTTGTTGATACCGATGCATATGTAGCTAGTTCTGATGTAAGTCTTGCTGAGTACCTTTGTACTCATGTTTGCTTAATTTATGTTTTGTAGAGAGACTTCAATCTCGCTAGAAGTTCCGCGTGGACTTCGACATTTAGCTTGATACCTCAGCTATGATCTTGTGCCCTCGGCAGGATCTGGTACATAGTCAGGCTTCTTAGCCTTTTTCATTCGTAGATGTCTGTACTCAGACATGTTAAGCTTCCGCTTGTGCCTTGATTTGTATGCTATGATTGTTGGGCCATGAGACCCATGTTTGTAATATCTCGCTCCTCCGAGCCTAATGAATAAATACTTGAGTTGTAGAGTTATGTTGTGATGCCATGTTGTATTTACAGATATCGAGCATATTGTGTGTATGATTGAAATGCTTGGTATGTGTGGGATCCGACAATCTAGTTGTTTATCCGTGGCAGCCTCTCTTGTGGGGAAATGTAGTCTAGTGCTTCCATGAGCCATAGTAGTCCGCTACAGCCCGGTTCACCGGAGTCCTGTTAGCCCAGCACTAATGCTCAGGACACTTGACTGGCCGACATGTGTTTCACTTCGTTCCTGTGTCTGTCCCTTTGGGGAAATATCACGCGGTGATATCCGGAGTCCTGCCTAGCCTGCTACAGCCCGGGATCCTGAAGTCCTGTTAGCCCAGTGCTATAGCCCGGATTCACAAACTGCTGACCGACATGCTCGATGTGATTCATGTATGCCTGTTCCCATAGGTTAGTGCCGCTTTGGGTTCACAACTAGCCATGTCGGCCGGGGTTCTCTGTCATATTAATGCCAGCGACACTATCATATAAGTGAGCCAAAAGGCGCAAACGGTCCCGGGCCTTGGTAAGGCGACACCCGTGGGGATACCGTGCGTGAGGCCGCAATGTGATATAAGGTGTTACCGGCTAGATCGATGTGACTTGGAATCGGGGTCCTGACACCTATTTTAGCAAAGGTCATGCCGGATTTTTCCATGAATTTTGGCATGACTTGTGCCAGAATATGTAGGAAATATCGAGTGTCCCGGATTTATGTGTTGAGTATCCTAGTAGTTGTCTTCGATCGATTTTCAATTAATGTTTCAACTATGAACATAGGAAATGTTTGACAACGAAAAGGATTTCGGTATTTGCAAATACTGCAAAGACGAGCGCGGCCTGTGCGACGGAATCTTCCTAGATGATGATAGGCGCTTCAGCATCAAGCTGGACGAGAACTTTGAAGTGGATACAGTAAGTCACAATGTCAAGTCTTTTTTCGTAATTAAGCATGACATCTCCTTCATTTGCTTCAACTTATAATTTAATTTTTTTACTATTCTACTAGCGTATCCCCTGCCATGCAAGAGTTTTTGTCTTGGATAAGATAGGTTTCAGTCGTACTATGGAGGTAAAGACAGTTTACTTGAAGACCGAGCATGGTTATATTTTCCATGCAAAATTATACAACGAAGACGACTACACCTATTTTGGATGCAAAACTTGGCAAGCACTATGCAAGACTTATGCATTTGAGCCTGATATGGTTATCACCTTTGATATTCGTCCATAAGATGATATTGAAGGTAATACCGACATCCGGGTTGATGTGCAGACGCCTCCAGTTATACCATTATGTGAGTTTCTTAACCATATTTATGTCTTTGATATTGTTTATTCAAAAATAGTTGACAACTAATTTCTATTGTTAGCTTATTTGCGTTCAAGCAAACATGACCAGCGCTTGGTAGACATGACCTACTACTGTCCCGGGGCTGAACTAAATTGCGAGGAGCTAAGTCATTATGTTTCATGGCTTCAGGATCTTGATACTGTCAAGACAAATTTTCTTCCTGCACTTAGAAATGTTAGTACTGAAAACATGCGACCAATAGTGTTTGTACTGAACTACGGTCACATTTATTTAGGAAAGATGGTAAGATTTTTACAATTTGTCCTCAGTTCATCTTTTGCATACATTATTTTTAAGCTAAACTTCATTGCTAAGTATGTTACTATACGATGTTCTTCAACAGGGACTCCCGATGAATGTTGTGCCTGATTGGATCAAGACTAAAGGTACCATGAATATTGTTAGCTTACGGCCAAGATATCCCACAATGCACTTTAGTGCATTCAGGATTTCTAATAGCGAGGAATGATGAATAGTGAAAGACTGGAGCAAAATTGTGAATGATCGCAGAGAAGTACTAGGGGGCAGCAATCAAAAGTGCAGCCCATGATTAGGAGACAGGTTCATCTGCATGATCCAACTTGATGAAGGAGGAGTGTTATACATGTTTTATGTTATTTTACTTGAGAGAGAGCAGCATGAGTGATTAGCTAGCTAGAAATGAGCTTGAAGATGATGATGTGCTACACTATGACTATGATGATTAAATAGCTAGTGTTCGTGGTAATGACTATGATGATTACTATTAGCTAGTGTTGGTGGTGATTAGATAGCTATCGCAGCTAGTGTTGGTGGTGATTAGCTAGAATGAGTTTGAAGATGATGATGTGCTACACTATGACTATGGTGATTAAATAAATACTGTTGGTGGTAATGACTATGATGATGATTAAATAGCTTGTGCTGGCAGATTAGATTCAAGTGGAGGAAACATGTGGTGCACATCGAAAGTACTACTAGTCCAAACTAGATCAAGTTTGGATTAGTAGTATACTTTTGACATGCACCACATATTGCCTCCACTTGAACCTAATCCACCTTCATTTGACACACTGTTATGGACATAATGATATAAACCTCATAATTGGTATTGTACCAAAATTTGTATAACATCGTATGAATACACTAACAATAAAAAAATAGTACTAGTAGCGATGGATAAGAAACACGCTACAACTAGCTAGATTAGCACCAGCACGGGACAGAACAAGCGCTGCCGCTATGTGTCTTAGCAGTAGCGCTTGTCGCACGTGCTACAACTAAGTAATAGTTGTAGCGCCCTATTTGTAGTGCGGCTGCCCGCGCTACTAGTGGGATTTAAACCCGCGCTACTACTAGGGTTTTCCCTAGTAGTGAGACCTAACTTTATCTGGGTTCAAATGTCGATTGGGTACTGTGAGTGCCGGCTACAGAATGCGAGGATACATCATCATACATTGCATCATACACATGCATCATCATATATTGCATCATACATTGCATCATCATTAGATCATTATAACATGCATCATATATGCATAGATATACTGGTTTATATTGCAGGAACCGGTTTTCACGCCGGGTTATATTATTCAAATCTTTAATAGCCAACATGGCTGGATTTTTATTATGGTTATCAATAACCAGTCATATGATTAAGGTTTTCAAAGTCGCTTCAGCGCAATGGCTATTATTTATGAATGCATATGATTTGTTCTCCAATGAAAGGAATAGTCCCGAGCCATTGCAGGCTTACGACCCGGCACTTTGGGGCTACATTATTCAAGTTGAGATTACATCAAATATCTAAGTCCCATGACACTGCCAACATTCACAATGGCACTTGGGGGCTAATGCAAAGGTCATTTTTTGCTCAATGTATTGAAGACCCGACTCATCACATCGTAATGAGCTGGCCCTTGGGGGCTACCAATTGCTCTTGTTAAAAATTCAAGGCCCTGATACGTCCATTTTGCATCATGCTTTTATATCGATATTTATTGCATTATGGGTTGTTATTACACATATTGTCACAATACGTATGCCCATTCTCTCTTATTTTACAAGGTTTACATCAAGAGGGAGAATGCCGGCAGCTGGTATTCTAGGCTGGAAAAGGAGCAAATATTAGAGACCTATTCTGCGCAGCTCCAAAAGTCCTGAAACTTCGCGGAAGTTATTTCCAGAATATATAAAAAATATTGGGCGAAAGAAGTTCCTGAGGGGGGCCACCCACCGTCCACGAGGGTGGGGGCGCGCCCTACCCCCTGGGCGCACCCCCTGCCTTGTGGGCCCCCTGGTGGCCCTTTGATGCCCATCTTCTGCTATATGAGGTCTTTCATCCGAGAAAAAATAATAAGCAAGTTTTGGGGAAGAAACTCCGCCGCCACGAGGCGGAACCTTGGTGGAACCAATCTAGGGCTCCGGCAGAGCTGTTCTGCCGGGGAAACTTCCCTCCGGGAGGGGGAAATCATCACCATCGTCATCGCCAACGATCCTCTCATCGGTAGGGGAACAATCTCCATCAACATCTTCACTAGCACCATCTCATCTCAAACCCTAGTTCATCTCTAGTATCCAATCTTTGTATCAATACCTTAGATTGGTACCTATGGGTTGCTAGTAGTGTTGATTACTCTTTGTAGTTGATGCTAGTTGGTTTACTTGGTGGAAGATCATATGCTCAGATCCATTATGCATATTAATACCCTTATTATTATGAAAATGAATATGCTTTGCGAGTAGTTATGTTTGTTCCAGAGGACATGGGAGAAGTCTTGCTATAAGTAGTCATGTGAATTTGGTATTCGTTCGATATTTTGATGATATGTATGTTGTCATCCCTCTAGTGGTGTCATGTGAACGTCGACTACATGACACTGCACCATTGTTGGGCCTAGAGGGAGGCATTGGGAAGTAATAAGTAGATGATGGGTTGCTAGAGTGACAGAAGCTTAAACCCTAGTTTATGCGTTGCTTCGTAAGGGGCTGATTTGGATCCATATGTTTCATGCTATGGTTGAGTATGTGGACTTGCTGAAAAGCTGTTATATTGACTCTTTCCTATGTTATGATAAATTGCAATTGCCTCAATGACTGATGTCGGTGTCAAAACCGGCGGATCTCGGGTAGGGGGTCCCGAACTGTGCGTCCAAGGCGGATGGTAACAGGAGGCAGCGGACACGATGTTTACCTAGGTTCGGGCCCTCTCGATGGAGGTAATACCCTACGTCCTGCTTGATTCATCTTGATGATATGAGTATTACAAGAGTTGGTCTACCACGAGATCGAAGAGGCTAAACCCTAGAAGCTAGCCTATGGTATGATTGTATGTTGTCCTATGGACTAAACCCTCCGTTTTATATAGACACCGGAGGGGGATAGTGTTACACAGAGTCGCTTACAAGGGAGGAGATCTACATATCCGTGCTGCCAAGCTTGCCTTCCACGCCAAGGAGAGTCCCATCCGGACACGAGACGAAGTCTTCAATCTTGTATCTTCATAGTCCAATAGTCTGGCCAAAGGATATAGTCCGGCTGTCCGCAAACCCCCTAATCCAGGACTCCCTCAGTAGCCGCTGAACCAGGCTTCAATGACGATGAGTCTGGCGCGCAGATTTGTCTTTGGCATTGCAAGGCGGGTCCTTCCTTGGAATACTCCATAGAAGCTATTGAACACAAGGATAGTGTCCGGCTCTGCAAAACAAGTTCCACATACCACCGTAGAGAGAATAATATTTCCACAAATCTAACCTGCTGACAAGCTTAGCAACATGACATCATGCCATGGCCCAGTCATTATTCGAACTGTTTTTTCTCAACCAGCACTACACATATAACGAGGCGGTTTCCTTGACACGTCTTGTTGAAGTAGAGATCGTGTCCCCTTATCACGAGATTCTCATCAATACGGGTATGGGTAACCCAACCGCGCCATCAATTACAGTGTTCGGTGAATAAGCGATTTTAAAAGGCAAGTGGGGAGGCGCATCGCCTCTTCCGCCCTTATAAAGGGACAAAGATTCACCCTTTTTACCCACGCCTTCTTCCTCCTTGCTTATCCATTCTCGGACACTCGAGCTCCGGCGCCCAAGTTCGCGTCTTTCTCCTCAAACCAATCCAAGCATGTCCGGAGCGGGAGGCAAGTGGATGGTCTCCTCCGTCACGGAGGAGACCATCAGAAAGCTACGAGAAGTAGGATATCTGGCCGCGGACATCACGCACCGGCTACCAGATGTGGAGCAGATCATCCCTATGCCCAAACCCCATAAGAGGGTAGTTTTCCTTACCCAATTTGTCTGCGGACTAGGATTTCCCCTTCACCCGTTTGTCCGCGGGCTCATGTTCTACTACGGGCTGGATTTTCATGATCTAGCCCCCAATTTCATCCTCAACATCTCGGTGTTTATCATCGTGTGCGAGGCCTTCCTCCGCATCAGGCCCCACTTCGGCCTGTGGCTGAAGACCTTCAATGTTAAACCAAAGGTGGTGGTCGGCCAACAAGCAGAGTGCGGAGGCGCCATGGTTGGCAAAATGCCTAACGTCACCTGGCTCGAAGGCTCCTATGTGGACACCATAAAGGGGTGGAAATCGGGGTGGTTCTACATCACTGAGCCACGCGACACCACCTAGGTGGCGGCCCCCGAATTTTGATCCAGAATCCCCACACGGCTCACTTCCTAGAAAGAGAAGGGCCTATCCTAGGGTTCTCTGGTAGAGCTGACTGGACTCCAGACCTGCATCAAGAACATGATGAGCAAGAAAATCAAGCTCGTCAATGTGGTCCAGGTCATGCTCTTTCGCCAGATCCTCCCGTGTCAACGACGGGTGTTCAATTTGTGGGAGTTCGACCCGGCCAAGCACCAGACGCTGCGAGAGCTCTTCGACACGACGCACAAGGACGTCTGGAAGGTGCTGTTCAAGGGCACCAAGGTACCTCCTCCCCTTACCGAGGACCGCGAACTCAGCACAAAGCGCCATGCCAATCCAGTAAGTTTTTATATCTCATAGGATATTTATTTACCCCACTTTAATTGTGTGAGGGATCTAAGCTTCCATGTCATTAACAGGACTGGGTAAAGATAGCGGAGCAGATTGATTGCCTAGCCCCCCTGCCTGAGGATCCTGCAGACGCTCTCCTAATGGAGATGCTGGCTCTGGCGCCTTACGAGGTGCCAGTGAATAAGGCCAAGAAGAAGAACATGGGGACCCGAAAGGGTCTCTGGTGCGAGGTTATATCGGACTCATCGTCCGATGACTCCGAAGCGTACTCCTCCCATGAAAACGAGGAGGAGGAAGAGAAAACTTCTCCCCCCAGCCGGGGGAGACAAGAAAAGGAAGGCCGCCCCAACCGGGGAGGCCGAAGGGTCCAAGAAGGGAAGGACCCTCCTTCCGGACTACTCCAAGAAGGCCGCCTACAGCGGCGACGAGTGGTTACCCAGGGACAAGGCCCCGGCGAAGTCATAAGTATCCGGATACCATAGTAATTCATGGTATGTTTTATTGCACTGCTTCTCCTCATGCCGAATATGATGATGCTGTTCGTCCCGAGCTCGTCTTGACGTATCATCGTCGGACGGTTCTTTGGTCTCGTCGGATATGAATAGTGATTCACTTCCGACCGCCTCCACCCCTTGCCCTACGGACAACATCGAGGTGTTGTCTCGGAAGGCACCCAGCCGAGGGGAGGTGGTCCTGGGGGCGCCTTGAGGCGACCTTCCAGACCTTGGGCGCAAAGGGAGAAAGACTCCCACGGGCTCCAAGTTCGGCCCCCAACCGAACACTGCGCCGGAACCTTCGATGATTCCGGACTCTGGCAGGAGATCCCCCGTTAAGGGGGCAAGCCGCCCGTGCCGGTGGCCTCTGTCCATCCAGAGGCACTAGACAACTTGCTGGAAGCGCTTCGCGACGCATCCATCGACGAAGAGCACCGCACTATCATGAGTGCGGTGATCGAGAAGGTTCAGTCCGCCAAAAACGGACTAACCGAAGCTTGTGCCAGCCTCCTAACAGGCTTTCGGGTAAGCAATCAAAATATAGGAAAATATTACTGCATAGACAGTAGCCCCTGATGCTCTATTTGGCGTTCGTGAAGAAATGCCGAATTGAGGATCAAATAATGACTCAGGAGTCTGATGAAAATATGTCTGTGTGCATGTGCAGGCTTCACTGCTGGCCGCTACTGCACGTACTGCGGAGGGCGCTGCACTAAAGTAGGACCTAGAGCGGTCCGAGGACGAGCTTGGCCTTACCAAGAGGCAGCTCGAGGAGAGACAAGGTAAGAAATACCTTGTCTATACATTAGAAAGAAGTTCGGTTTGTAAAGTAATAGGATCATCATGAATTTTCCAGGGGCCATGACTGAGGTGGCGACCCAGAAGAAGGCGCTGTCTGAGGCCGAAGACAAATCGGCCAAGGAGCGCATTGAGCGGGAAAAGCAAGAAGCCTGGGTAGGCGAGGTGTAGCAAGAGCTCGAGGCTCTCACCAAAAAACACGAGTCCTTGGAGCTTGACTCTAAGACGCAAGAGTCCGAGCTTGCGAAGGCGCTCAAAAGCGCCCGGAGCGCCAAGGCTGAAGCCCACAAGGCCCTCCAGGAAATTGATGCGGTGAAGAAGATAGCAGCGGGTAAGGCATTCATTATGCAAAACAAGCATGTGAAGGAAACTTTCCTTCTACTTACCCGAGTTCGGAGCTCCCCAGGAGCGTTCACAGATCTTCCCCGCAGTGTACTGGATGACGCAGATTTTTACCAAGCTGAGGAGGGAAGCTCGATAGAAAAGTTGTTCTGGTCTCAATATACTGGGACCGAACACCCAATGCCCTTGAGCGACCAACTGAAGCAACTGGTCGAGCTTCACAAGGTGGCTGAACAGGCCATGAAGGGTCTTGTAGTCCGGATGTGGCCTGGCGATCCCCTGCCTGGCAGCTAATTCAGTCTGGTGAGGCGTCTTGTGGATGCCTGCCCATGGCTTGAAGTCATAAAGCGGTCCGTCTGCATCGAGTGTGTGCGCAGGGCTTTTGCCCGGGCGAAGGTGCACTGGGCGAAGCAGGACGCCGTAAAGCTGGTGAAGGAGGGGCCACCGGAGCGCAAGGAGCATCGTTGCCCCGAAATGTATTATGATAGTGTCCTGAAGGGTTCCCGCCTTGTGGCGGAGGAATGTGCCAGAGATGTAATTTTTGAATGAACATGCTCATGTGATCCTATAATGTGAAACGAGTTCATTTGCACTATGCAATGCTTTTTGAATTTAAAATATTACCTTCTATGCAGCAGTTTATAAAATCTGAGAGTTGGCCAGTCATCGGCTTCTGCCCCCATGTACCTAGTACTGGGGTGTTCGAGATAAACCTGAGCACTCTTTATCCCAATTTTGGGTCCTTCGAGGGAGGTGTTCAGCACAATGAACCAGACAATCGGACTATAAGGCTTTATCACTCTCACTTAGCCATACAAGTCTACAACTTTAAATTTTGGCGAAGCCCTTAGTATTCAGAAGGCCGAACTTGGGGCGCTATATACGCCTAAGTCGGGCAAGGCCGACTCCATGCCCGAAGCAGAAAAAGACTTTAAGGACTAGAGACCTCTCGAACAGCGACCAGCTCTCGCCTTATCATGACAGTCTGTTTTCGGCTTTCTCTACTATGGTGCTCGTCCGGAAGAACCGGGACACAATCGCAATAGTTCTCCCAGCGCTACCTTAGCCGCTATAGCGGAACGTAAGGTACCAAAACAAGGGAACCGGGCAAACCCAACTATTGACCCAAGACATGATTCGAAGCTGATGCATATAATTCTATAAGTTCGGGGTGCCGCACTGTCGAAAGTGTTCGGACTTCTGACGCCGTATTATGGGGTAAACGGAAAGCCCCTGGCGTACTGACCATACCAGAATGTACGGGTGCATGTTGTCGAAATGAACATATAAGAAAAAGATGGATAATGTAATAATAGACTAATGCTATGGATTGTTATTTAAATAATACGTCGAAGCGTACTGATACAAGTAGTGCAATAAGCAAAGAATAGGACTATTTGGCATTTTCTATCCAAGGGCAAGTTGCGTATGGGAAGTAAAAAGCGGGTATATCGGTTGTTATTAGATACCACCTGGGGGTTCCCTTGTATGTCTTAGCTTCTTGCCTCCTTGGTTGTTCCTTCCCGTAATGTGTCCGGCAATCATACTACCGGAAAGGGCTTCTAGAGAGTAAGGTCCTGAAAGAGAAAAAATGATAAAGGTATGCAACCCCTAGGGTGGTTAAGCCACATTGCAGGACGTGCCCTGATCGTGCCCCCGCCTATGCCCATGGTATTTTCAGTGCGTAATTATGTACGTGCGGCACGGATTTCATCGCTTGACTGGGACTGGGATGGGGCCCGGATTGCTAGGCGAGCTCTGAATGTGCCAGGCGATCCTATTGCAGGTTACTCCGGACTCGCTTGACGGTGCCCGGGGGCTGTATCACTGAATTGGTGGTTTGCCTAAAAAGGCTGCTTTGTGCTTCTGCTGCGAGGGCCGCAATATGCTCTTCCATGCGGAGCGAGCATTCTGTGTTTCCATTGACTGTTATGACCCCCCTAGGTCCTGGCATCTTGAGCTTGAGGTATGCGTAATGCGGTACCGCATTGAATTTTGCAAATGCGGTTCACCCGAGCAGTGCGTGATAGCCACTGCGGAACGAGACGATATCGAAGATTAACTCCTCGCTTCGGAAGTTGTCTGGAGCTTCGAAGACCACTTCCAGTGTTATTGAGCCCGTGCAATGGGACTCTACACCTGGGATGACGCCCTTAAAGGTGGTTTTGGTGGGTTTAATCCTCGAGGGATCTATACCCATTTTCCGCATTGTATCCTGATAGAGCAGGTTTAGGCTACTGCCGCCGTCCGTAAGGACTCGAGTGAGGTGAAATCTGTCGATGATGGGGTCTAGGAACAATGCGGAGGATCCGCCATGAAGGATACTAGTGGGGTGGTCCCTGCGATCGAAGGTGATCGGAGAGGAGGACCATGGGTTGAATTTTGGAGCGATGGGCTCCATCACATAGACGTCCCTTAGTGCACGCTTCCGTTCCCTCTTGGGAATCTGGGTTGCGTATATCATGTTTACTGTCTTCACTTGTGGGGGGAACCTCTTCTATCCTCCCGTGTTCGGTGGCCGGGGCTCCTCCTCGTCATCACTATGCAGCCCCTTGTCTTTGTTTTCGGCATTCAACTTGTCGGCCTGCTTGAACACCCAGCATTCTCTGTTAGTGTGATTGGCTGGCTTATCAGGGGTGCCGTGTATTTGACACGAGCGATCGAGTATGCGATCCAAACTGGACGGGCCCAGAGTACTTCTTTTAAATGGCTTTTTCTGCTGACCGGATCTAGAGCCTCTGAATCTGGCATTGACTGCCGTATCATCGGCGTTATCGCCATTGTTGTGGCGCTTTTGTCTGTTACGCGTGGTCTGCCATTGGCATCTTTGGTATCTGAAGTGCCCGGATTCGTTGATGTGTTGTTGCTGCGAGCCAGCCAGCTATCCTCGCCCGCGAAAAAGCGGGTCATGAGTGTCGTGAGGGCTACCATAGATTTTGGCTTCTCCGGGCCGAGGTGCCGGGCGAGCCACTCGTCACGGATGTTATGCTTCAATGCCGCTAAGGCCTCTACATCCGGACGGTCAACAATTTTGTTTTTCTTGGTTAGGAACCGTGTACAGAATTGCCTGGTCGATTCCCCTGGATGCTGAGTTATATGGCTCAAGTCATTAGCATCCGGTGGTCACACATAAGTGCACTAGAAGTTGTCAGGGAATGCGTCTTCCAAATCCTCCCAACTGCCGACAGAGTCTGCTGGCAAGCTATTCAGCCAATGCCGATCTAGTCCTTTGAGTTGAAGTGGGAGGTACTTGATGGCATGTAGATCATGACCGCGAGCCATGTGGATATGGAGGAGGAAATCTTCAATCCATACAGCAGGATCTGTTGTACCATCATACGATTCGATATTTACGGGTTTAAAACCGTCCGGGAATTTGTGATCCATAACTTCATTAGTGAAGCATAGGGGGTGTGCGGCGCCTCTGTGCTGGGCTATATTACGACGCAGTTCATATGAGTCTTGTCTACTGTGTTCGGCCTGGCCAGATTTACTTTTAGTTTATCCGGCATGACGGTCATCGTCGCGCGTTGGTGCACGCCCCTTTGACCCATATATCGACCTTGCATGTTTTGCCCTGCTTTCCAATACGTCTCGCAGGTCCCGTGTGTTGCCCCGGGCCTTGGTATTTTTGTGGCGGCGGGGTGCAGGCTGAACTTCAGGCTGAAACGCCTCTCTAGCTCGGCCAGGAGGTGGCCGGTCAGCCGCATCGTACACTGGTGATGTAGGTTTTAATGCTTCCTCCTCGAGGTGAGGTAGCAACCTGCGCTTTAGTTCGTATTCCTCAGCCGCAAGGACTTCGGTCCATCGGTTTGCTAGCAAATCTTGGTTTGCTTGAAGTTGTTTCTTCAAGCTGTTTGCTGTGCCCATAAGCCTGCGCTTGAAGCGCTCCTGCACGACGAGATCCTCAGGCAAGATAAATTCTTCGTCGCCGAGGCTCACCTCATCTTCGGAGAGAGGAATGTAATTGTCCTCCTCTGATTCTCCATCTTTTGCCTGCTCTGGAGGGCTAGCTTGTTCACTCTCCCGCTCTAAATTGTGCTGGAGGGGATTGTTGTTGTCTTCGGCACTATCCGGAGTGTTATTGTCTCTTGTGCCGGTATCACTACTTTTGCTATGGCGGGACTTAGAGCGGCGCCGCTAACGTCGGCGCTTGGGTTGTTTCTTGGTGGGGCCACCCCCCGCTGTCTCATCGCCATTGTGTTCTTTGGGGGTGTCCACCATGTATATATCATATGATGAGGTGGCGGTCCAGCGCCCTGTGGGCGGTGGTTCCTGATCGTGTCCTGCATTGTCGTCCATACCGTCGATGTCTTCGAAGTCGAAGTCGAGCATGTCAGTTAAATCGTCGACAGTGGCTACTAAGTGGGTGGTGGGTGGGGAGCGAATTTCTTCATCGTCCGCATCCCATTCTAGCCGAACATAGTTCGGCCAAGGTTCTCCATACAAGGAGAGCGACCTTAATGAATTTAGCACGTCGCCAAAAGGTGAGTGCTGAAAGATATCCGCAGAGGTGAACTCCATGATCGGCGCCCAATCAAATTCGAGAGGCATGGGCGTAGGCGGCTCGGAGTCCATGGCCGGAGACGAATCCAGTGGTTCGGTAACACGGCTCTCGTAAGGGGTGACGTCAGTATCCGGCTCCATCGCCATTGAGATGCGGCCTCCACGGTGGGGTCTATCCACCCGTCCTCGGATGGTGCAATTTGCTCCGGATTGAAGACCGGAGTAGTTGTAGGTGTGATCTCCCGAACACTGTCTGACGGCAGAGCTAAATCATGCTCGTCGCGATCATGTGGCGCACCTGACATGGGCTTGAATCCGTCAAAGATCAAGTCTCCGCAGATGTCGGTAGTGTAGTTTAAGTTTCCAAACCTGACCTGACTGCCAGGGGTGTACCTCTTGATTTGCTCCGAATGGCCAAGCGAGTTGGCCCGCAGTGCGAAGCCGCCGAATATGAAGATCTGTCTGGGAGGAAAACGTCACCCTGGACCGCATCGTTACCAATGATCGAAGGAGCCATCAAGCCCTACCGTGACGGCACAGTGGAACTCTCAATGAAAGCACCAATGTCGGTGTCAAAACCGGCGGATCTCGGGTAGGGGGTCTTGAACTATTCGTCTAAGGCGGATGGTAACAGGAGGCAGGGGACAGGATGTTTATCCAGGATCGGGCCCTCTCGATGGAGGTAATACCTTACGTCCTGCTTGATTGATCTTGATGATGAGTATTACAAGAGTTGATCTACCACGAGATCAAAGAGGCTAAACCCTAGAAGCTAGCCTATGGTATGATTGTTTGTTGTCCTATGGACTAAACCCTCTGGTTTATATAGACACCGGAGGGGGCTAGTGTTATACAGAGTCGGTTATAAGGGAGGAGATATACATATCCATACCGCCAATCTTGCCTTCCACGCCAAGGAGAGTCCCATCCGAACACGGGACGAAGTCTTCAATCTTGTATCTTCATAGTCCAACAGTCCGGCCAAAGGATATAGTCCGGCTGTCCGGAGACCCCTAATCCATGACTCCCTCACCTGAGATTAGTGTTTGTTGGTTCTCAATGAAGTTTATGATTCATACTTGAAATTGTGATTGAATTGTTACTTTAGCATAAGAGATCATATGACAATCACTACAGGAATCAGCTACTATGCCATCTTCCACGGCGGATGGCAAAGGCATGAATGGCGGGACGGCAAAGGTCTTTGCTTTCTGCCACGGACGGCAAAAGGCTCCGGCAAAGTAATGTCCGGCAAAGAGCTACTTTGTCGTCTACTTTACGCGGCTGACGGCAAAGGGGCCTTTGCCATCAGCAGCAGACGGCAAAGAAAGCAGACGGCAAAAATTTCGCCGTTAGTCCGTTAGGTGGTTAATGGCAGGCCTTTGCCGTCCGCCGCTGAAGGCAAAATTTGTCCTGCCTTTGCCGTCCGCCGTATGATGTCAGCTAGACATCACTACATGGCAGGCCTTTGCCATCCGCCGCTGACGGCAAAATTGTTTACTCTTTGTCGTCTGCCATTGTAGGCAAACTGACCAAATGGGTCAGCTCCCAGGAAGCACTGTTGGCTGCCACATGGCTTCTTTGCCGTGCGCGGCTGATGGCAAAGAGCCCGTTGTCGTCGGTGGCAGACGGCAAAGAGCCTGCATATTGGCTCTTTTTCTGTTTTTTTAATCCAACAATTTTCATAGCAAATATATATGACATATATAGATATATTTCACAGGGCTATTTAACAGCAAACATATCACATATCCAGCACATAATTAAGTTTCATCCATTCATACATAAGCAAGTTCCATCAAGTTCCATCCATACACATTCTTCCATCCATATACATATTACAATGCAAAGTTTCATCAAGATAGCAAGTTCCATCATAGCAAGCTAGATACAATGCAAAGTTTCATCAAAGAAAAAACAAGCACTCCATCATAGCAAGCTAGCTTCCATGAAGTGAATGAAATCTGCAAAATGGAAAATAAGAAAGTTAGAAATATATAGGTGACTAGAACAAGAAGAAGACTAGAACAAGAAGAATATGTCATTTATGAGCTAACTTAGGTGAAATGGATCATATATGAGCTAACTAAGTTGAAATGGGTGGTTTATGAGCTAACTAAGGTGAAATGGATCATTTATGAGCTAACTTAGTTGAAATGGGTCGTTTATGAGCTAACTAAGGTGAAATGGATCATTTTTGAGCTAACTAAGTTGAAATGGATCGTTTTTGAGCTAACTTAGGTGAAATGGATCATTTATGAGCTAACTTACTTGAAATAGGACGTTTATGAGCCAACTAAGGTGAAATGGATCGTTTTTGAGCTAACTAAGGTGAAATGGATCCTTTTTAGCTAACTTAGGTGAAATGGATCATTTATGAGCTAACTTAGTGAAATGGGTCGTTTATGAGCTAACTAAGGTGAAATGGATCGTTTTTTGAGCTAACTAAGGTGAAATGGATCGTTTTTGTGCTAACTTAGGTGAAACGGATCATGTAATGAAATGGATCGTTTTTTAGCTAACTTAGGTGAAATGGATCGTTTATGAGCTAACTTAGTTGAAATGGACCGTTTATGAGCTAACTTAGTAAAAAGCATAATTTTAGAGCTAACCTACGTGTGATGGGTCATTTTGGAGCTAACCTAGGTAAGATGGGTCATTTTGGTGCTAACCTAGGTGAAATGGGTCATTTTAAAGCTAAGGTAGGTAAAATGGATCATTTAGGAGCTAATCTAGGTAAAATGGATCATTTAGGAGCTAATCTAGGTAAAATGGGTCATTTTAGAGCTAACTTGGATAAACTGGATCATTTATAAGCTAACTAAGGTAAAATGGGTCATTTTAGAGCTAACTTAGGTAAAATGGATCGTTTATGAGCTAACTAAGCTAATTATCCAATTTTTGACATAAGTAAGCTAAGTACAAATCGTTTTAGAGCTAACTTAGGTAAAATGGATGGTTTTGGAGGTCAGTAAGCTTATTAAGTCATTTTGGAGGAAAAGAAGCTAACTCTAGGTCATTATGGTAAGCATATTGGAGGAAATAAAGCTAAGTATAGGTCTTTATGAAGTTGTTAAGCAAAACACTAGAGAAACTTACCGTGATCATGGAGGTGTACGAGCGGGCTGGCTCGTGCTGGTAGCTGGAGAAGGATCGTGCGATGCTTGTCTGGAGTTACGCTGCACCAATGATCATTACTAATGTCTCGTTACCATGATGACACTCAAATGTTAAGACTAGAAAGTAATGTCCATTCAGATTAAACTCATCGTGGTCCCAGGAGCAATCACTGGCATCGGCGGAGCGGTCTGGCCGGACTTCTCACACACAGACTGCACATTTGGTTTTGACAAACACAGTCATACTAGTTAGTAATGAGACAAACACTACATGAATGTTTTGGCTAATCTGCAGAAGAAACTTACCACAAGGATCTCGTACATGGCCCTTGCTTGCATGTCATTCCGTGCCCTCTCCTCCTCCAACATCTTTGTCGTCCTCTCCTCCAACTCCCGCTGCCTCTCCGCCGCCTCCGCCAGAAGTTTCTCCGTTCTATCTCTCTCACTCTGTATAACAGCATGCAACACCACTCACATGACCATTTGTAATCATTGATGGAAGCGCACACAATGAGTACGTATAACTAACCTTGAAGGCGAGTTGGACTGGACGTTCATGAGGCCTTATCTCAGGAGCGGAGCTCGATTGGCGCGCCTTGATCTTTGGGAGAGTGCTAGGACAACGGATAAGTCCATCTCCCATGGCTATGGAGCCATGGGACCTCCCGCCACTAGATATCATCAGCAGCTCTGTATCAATGGGACCCTGGCTCGAGTTAAAGTCCTCCCCTTTCCACGCCTTCCCCTGATCTCTATATTGCACGAGCTTGTCGTGGGAGGAGATGTTGGTGAAGTTATTCGGATCATCGAGGTCAGATGCAGAGAATGCCTTGACTTTCTTGTAAGGGCTAGTGTGGGCCATGGCATACAAAGTTAATTAGTAATTAAAGGGCTAAAGCAAGCATGATGAATGAATTGCATGAATCATGAAGGAAACCACATACCCAGTTCCGCCCGAACTGAAATAAGTTGGAGCTGCCTTGATGGTGTGGCACACCTTCCATTTGGGCACGTTTGTCCTTGGCCTCGTTGTGGAGGGCTAGCCATTCATTTGAGCACCACTCATTGACCAACACATCCCAACAATTCATTCGATCCGCACACCATCTCGGAGGGGCCTAAGTTAGCAAATAGAAACTTGAGCGCTACGGATATGAATTACTAAATGAAGGAAGTAAGTACAAGGCTTTAAGAATTACCTTCATGTACTGCTCATTACTCAAGAACTTCTCGCGGAACGCCGGCTTGTTCTTCTTGATACCACGCGAGGCATAGTAGTCTCGAACAGCCTGCACCCGAGCCTCGTGTCGTAAGTTCTATAGTAGGCGCTTGCAGACGTCATCGATAACATTTGCCGCTTCCTCCTCGTATCCCTCCTCACACCTGTAGAATGTGTGCAATCTAATGAGATAATATTGATTAGTACAATTAATAACTAGCTAGTTGAAGATTTTTAATTGTGTAAAGGAGAAATTACCCAGAACTTTCTGATCACAACGTCTGCCCCCTCGTCTTGCACAAGACATCATCGATAATCTCACCCGGCGGGGCCGAGGCAGCCAAGTAGTGCTCCCAACTCAATGCAAGCTCTGGAAGCCGACCCTCACCAGGCAACGTGACAAACCCCGGGAAGTTTTGCCGACAAAGAACTCCAAGGACGGAGTTGGGCCGGCGGACACTACGATGGTGGTCCCAACCCCTGCAGCATGACAAGGCCAACACATTAGTTATTTGAAGAAATGTGTCACATCCCTAGCTTCTGGTGCTGTCTGATGTGTTGCATCATGTTTATTTCCTTTTAAACTTGAAATGAGGAAAGTGAAAGCCTCAGAAATCAATTTAAAAGAGGGGCAAGAACCCTTAAAATTGCATTCATTGTTTCCAACATGCCTTCATAAATGTTTGATAATTTTGGCAAGGCTTTGAAGACCAAACCAAAAATAGTGAACATTTATGTGGAATATTATGGGCACTGAATTTAAATCATTATTGTATTTGAATCTGGAATTATATTCATAATATATGGGATATATTTTCAGATAACTTTGAAATGTTTTATGTGCTGTGGGAAAAGTCCATCTAGCAACATAAATTATTCAGAGGATATTTGGCACTGTTTTGAATTTGTTTAAATTTGAAAACAGTGGCAAAATAATATAAAAAGGGAAACAGAACAGAAAAAATAATAATAAAAAGAACAGAGCGTACCTGGCCTCACCGTGCAGCCCACCAGAGCCGGCCCTGCTTCCCCAGTGGCCCAGCCCACCGCCGCCCCCCCTCCCCTGTCGTCTTCCTCCTTGCCAGGAGGACGGACACCGCGACACCGCCGCGCGCGCCACCTCCACCCTGCTCGGCCACCTCCTGCTTCCTCCCTGGCCTCCCCAGCGACGCCCCGGACGACGCCACGCGCCTCCCCGACCCCCTCTCACTTCTCCCTCGCTCTCTGGATCTCCCTCCCCTCTCTGCTCCCTTCCCGAGCGGAGCCCATCGCCGCCGACGCCGTTTACCGGGGCCACAGCCACCCCCTCGCTCCCACTATGCGTCCCTGAGCTCCGCCCTGACCCCGTGAAGCTACACACGCGACGCACGCGACCAGAGGAGGCTGCAGTCGACCGGAGCGCCGTCGTCTTCATCTCCGGTGCCCGGAGATCGCCGTCCTCAATTCGCCGTTGCAGAGGCTTCCCCGAGCCCACCGAGCTTCTCTCCCGACCCCTCGTGAGCCCCTGTCCATTTCCCCTCTCTCCCCGTGCCCGTCCGTGCCTTCTAACCGCCCCGACTGTCGGAGCCGACCGTTCCTCGCCGCCGGCGATGACGCAGACGGGGCTAGAGCCACCGTAGCTAACCCCCGAGCACGGCAACGTGCTCAGCACCCTTCCAGGAGCCGAGCGCGCCCACCCGTGCGACCTGCCGTGCCCTCTAGCGCCAACCCCGACCTCGCCGTGCTCCGGTCGCCGCCGCGGGCCCCGTTCCGGTGAGCTCGGGCCACCTCAGCCCCTCCCGTTTGCATAAATGGATGCGGGCGACTCCCAGCTACGCGTAGAGCCCCTCAAGCCCTCCGCCGTGCCTGTTGCCGCCGGCGTTGAGCCGCCGGCCTGTTTGGGCCATTTGACCGGGGTTTGACCTCCCCCTGTGTCACTGACATGCGGGACCAGCCCGCCTAATTAATCTAGGTTAGTTTAAATTAAAACGCTAACTAACCCAGTTAGTTAGGTTAGTCACTGACACGGAGGACCCACTGGTCAGTTTGACCTGGGCTGCCCGTTGACTCGCTTACGTCATGCTGACGTAGTGCTGACGCAGTAAATTCTTTTCTGGATTTATTTTTATATAGGAAATTCCAGAAAATGCCTAAAACTTCTAAAAATCATAGAAAATTAACCGTAACTCCAAATTAAATAATTTATATATGAAAAATTATCAGAAAAATTCAAGGAATCCATCTGTACCATTTTCATGCATGTTAGAACAACTTATAGGTGCTGTTTAGCACAAATCAACTAAATGGCATTTGAATATTCACATATGGAGTTTGAATTTGAATTTTATATTCAAACCAACTTCATTTAATCTGGTTTTAGGTGCATTAGCCCAAAACACATTCATATTGCCATGTCATAGCATGCATCATATTGTGCATTGCATTGATCGTGTCTTTTCTGTATTTGCCGGTAATTGTCCCCTCTCGATAGACGCGATACCGATGATACGATCGTTGACACTGATGAAGACTCAATGTTATCTTCAGAAGTGCCAGGCAAGCAAAAACCCCTTGTTCATTCCGATACAATCCCACTCTCTCGCTCCTGCTCTCTTTTACTGCATTAGGACAACACCGATTCATCTGTTACTTGCTGCGGTAGCTGAACCCCTTTATCCTTTGCATGACCTGTCATTGCCACAGTAAATAGATGAAACCCACTAGCATGAGTAGGAGTTGTTTGAGCCCTGTTGTGCCTACTCATTCATGTTTGTTTGTCATGCCTGCTACTGCTTAGAGTTGAGTCAGGTCTGATTCATCGGGGATGAATCAGAGGCGTGTGAACATGTCCTACTGTGTGTGAGCTAAGTGTGTGAACACGATTTGGTAAAGGTAGCGGTGAGAGGCCATGTAGGAGTACATGGTGGGTTGTCTCATTGCAGCCGTCCTCAGGAACTGAGTTCTGTGTTTGTGATCCATGATTCAGCTACTACCATACATTGGGCCCTGAAATATGACCCCGCTCGACTTCTTATTCACCCTTGTCCTCTGTCCAGGAGTTGCAAGTAGTTTCTGGTGTTTGTAGTATGCTGGAGGCCGTGGACAGCGCTGATCGTAGGGGTGGGCTGTGATGCGGTAGGCACGTGGCCGGGTATACCGGGCGCCCGTTTGGTGTCACGGAACCCTGTTCACATCGTTTGGGGCTGTGAGCGAAACTCCGGCCGGATCTCCTCATGGATGGAACCCGAATAGGCGATAAACCTGGACTAGAGACTTGAGTGTTTAGGTAGGTCGTGGTCTACACCCACGTCGGCTTTCGCTCGAAGTCTGCCGAGCACATGTCATGTGCAGACGCTAAGTGGTGGAAACATGTATGAAGAAGTACACCCCTGCAGGGTTAATATCATCTATTCGAATAGCCGTGTCCGCGGTAAAGGACTTCTGGGTTGCTTATATCAGTTCATAGACAAGTGAAAGTGGATACTTTAAAATGCGCAAGATAAGCGTGAGTGCTATGGATGGCGTTCTCGTAGGGAGACGGGAGCGGATCCATAGTGGTGTATTGATATGGTGAATATGTGGACTCGTGTGCGCCACCTCAAAAGAGTTACTTGCAGTTGTAGTTCAGGATAGCCACCGAGTCAAAGCTGGCTTGCTGCAGTTAAACCCCACCATCCCCTTTGTTGATAATGATGCATACGTAGATAGTTCTGATGTAAGTCTTGCTGGGTACATTTGTACTCACGTTTGCCTATTTTATGTTTTTGCAGAGAGACTTCAGTCTCACTAGTATTTCCGCGTGGTCTTCGACGTTTAGCTTGTTACCTCAGCTACGATCTTGTGCCTCGGCAGGATTTGGTAGATAGTCAGGCTTCTCAGCCTTTTTCATTTATAGATGTCTGTACTCAGACATGATAGCTTCCACTTGTGCTTGATTTGTATGCTCTGAATGTTGGGTCATGAGACCCATGTTTGTAATATCTCGCTCCTCGGAGCCTAATGAATAAATACTTGATTTGTAGAGTCATGTTGTGATGCCATGTTGTATTTGCACATATCGAGCATATTGTGTGTATGTTATTGAAATGCTTGGTATGTGTGGGATCTGACCATCTAGTTGTTTATCTTTAGTAGCCTCTCTTACCGGGAAATGTCTCCTAGTGTTTCCACTGAGCCATGGTAGCTTGCTACTGCTCCGGAACACTTAGGCTGGCCGGCATGTGTCCTTCTTCGTTCCTGTGTCTGTCCCTTCGGGGAAATGTCACGCGATGAATACCGGAGTCCTGTTAGCCCGCTACAGCCCGGTTCACCGGAGTCCTGCTAGCCCAGTGCTACAGCCTGGATTCACTCGCTGATGACCGACACGTTCGATGCTGGGTCATGAATGCATGTCCCTGTAAGTCTGTGCCACTTTGGGTTTACGACTAGCCATGTCAGCCCGGGCTCCTTATCATATGGATGCTAGCGACACCGTCATATACGTGTGCCAAAAGGCGCAAACGGTCCCGGGCTAAGGTAAGGCGACACCCGTGGGAATACCGTGCGTGAGGCCGCAAAGTGATATGAGGTGTTACATGCTAGATCGATGTGGCATTGAGTCGGGGTCCTGACAGCGTTGGTATCAGAGCTTGACTGCCTGTAGGATTACCAAGCCAAACTGGTCGAAGTTGAGTCTAGAAATTCTTTAGTTATATAAGGGAATTGATTGTGGGATGGAACGTAAGGCTCTTTTTACTCCTTATACCTTATGCCTTCTGATCTGAGTCATCTTATCTTTCCTGCGGGGATTAAGAACTAGGCTATCTTTTCTTTCTATCAGGATCACGTGTTACTAATCAGTGGACTTATAGATTGTTGGATTTAAGCTTGAGTTCAGTTCCTACGACTTCTGTATGTTAACTGTTGATCTCGAGATCTTGATATTGTGCTTCTGAGTGGTTATGCCACCATTTTTGTGATTGTCTCAAATCTTTTTGAGCAATTATAGCCGTTATGCTGTCCGAGTCATCCCAGGTTTCTAAATAGTCCGATGCATTTGCAAATCCCTTCCTTCTGTTTCCGATGTTCCCATGGGCCAGATTAACCACACTAATCGGTGTGTTGAGGTAATTATTGCCTCGACATATAGGTTGGAATTATTATTATGACCCTAAGTGCTTAGGGGATCATCTAGTGGTCTAGCCATGATTTGTGTCCTAGTGTGAAGATTCTGGCCTTTATTCTCGGAAGCATCCCGTGATGCTACTTAGTAGTAGGTATCCTACTCCTGGGTTCTGAACCCGAGATTCACTCTACCGACTTCATGTTGATAGTAATTGCTAGTGCCTTTAGGATATTAGTAACCTTTGCGATAGTCCTTGAAGTCCGTGGTATCTTCTTCTTCCAAATACCATGAACTACTTATGGCAGATGTTTATTGGATCAAAAAAAATCACAATTAGAGTACTCTTGAGGAGTTCTCCATTCATAAATCGTGACTCTGCCAGTTCTACCTTTCTGCATGGGTTATCCGGAAGAAATATGTTGAACTTGGTTCGACATACTAATCTATGCATCCACAACTCAGAAAGTTATATGTTCCTTTGAGTTGTTCTCTTTAGTTGCATTCTGACCCTCGTCTATCAATTGATAGTCAAGAGTATGCGTGCGTTCGTTCATCGATGCCTATGACTCTTGTGGTCTGTCAAGCCATTCTATTCCGAAATGACTAGGAGAAACAAACTCCAGTACCTCTTCCATATCTAGGATTGGGTCAAAGTAGTTGTATTCCGCAGATCAAATGCCAATCCAGCTTTTGGTTCTGCTCTACCTTGGAGTATTACATATTTTATATCGAGATTGTTATAGGAATTGCACACCATCCCATGAACTCTTGGTACAGTGATACTTCTTGCCATCACTGTTCATTCCTCGGCCCTCGTGTTGATGCAACCGGAATACCGACAAATGAATTGTGATGTGTGAAATCAATACTGCTAGCAACTCTGTTGCTTGGTAGTTAAAGGATAATAATTTCATTCTTAGTATGTTGGTTTTCGAATCATCCTTCTAAGACTGATCGTGCTACCTAGTCCTTATTTCGGTGCACCCTTCGATTGATGAGTTAGGATCTTGTCAAGTCCTCAATCATTTGATCATATCGTCTTGCCCTCAAAAGCAAGATTGTTCTCGAGCTTAGTAACATACCGGTGGTTCGTGACTTTCCAAATATCTTCTTGGAGGTGTTACCGGGTTGTCACCTGACCGCTATGTTGAGTTCGTGATCAAGTTGGTTTCTTGTGAACCACCTTCTCTCCAAGAATCGGTGTTAGATATCCCTGAGCTAGTTGGTTAAGCTAAACGACAACTTGGAGGGTTGGAAGATAAAAGCTTGCCTGACTTAGTTCGTTCCAAAGGGATATTCTTGTGTAGTGTGTGTTGAAGAAAGATGATATCTTCATCGATTGGTCCTTGTGATCAGTTGCTGGACCTATTGTCTTATCAATCCTTTGATTTGAGTGTGGGCTATCGTCAAATCAAGTCGGAACCAACGATGTTCGTAATGTTGTCTTACTCGTGGTTGATCCCTCGAGCATACACCATTATATCCTTTGGGTCTGACCAATGCTATCACCGTGTTCACTTAACTATGGAATTCCTTTTAAAAGGAAACCTAGATGAATTGTTGTTGAGCCCATTGACAACATCCTTGTATTCTCCATCATTTTGCTGAACATTAAGCTAGTGTTGGAAACTTTTGAAAGCATTTGTTCATGCTAGCTCATGAAGCATATGTTTGGATGAAGGTAGTGACTTCCTTTAATTCATGTGCATCTGATGCAAGTTGCCGCCGTGGATTCGAGAAAGTCAATGTTGCTTTCTTTGGAATCATTCCAAATCAGTCATGCACACGTGCGAAGAACGCTGTGGTTTGAAGACTTGCAACCTTCAATCTATATGTATCCCTAGCACACCAAGCCACCGATTGATTTGTTCAAGGAGAAGGAGTTCCTTCATAAGAGCTAATCCGGACTTATGAAAGAACTTCGATACCCTCGTTGATGGTTCCCCCTCCTGAACTCGGTAGTGTTTTATTATAAGACTACCACGTGGTCATGCTTGTCTGGGACAACGCGTTCACATGTTTGTAGCAGAACCAGCTCATGTTTTGGAGCTTGCTATCGTAGTTCATCTCCCGAGAATCCCGCAACGTCATCTCGTCGATTTGTGTTGCAAACTTTCATTTCTCTTCCTAAGACTCGATGAGCCTGGAATATCCTAACACCAACCAGAGCTGAATCTCAGGCAGATATGATGGTTGGAACATTTCCCTAAGAACTATAATATTGGTCTCTCGATAACCGGTAAGGTGGATGTCGTGGCCAACACACCCATCCGGTAGACCTATTATTATAGTATCTTGTTTGAGGAAGTTAGCCACCCCCCCCATAGGGATTTCGTAGGATTTACTCCCTAGTTGCCCCTATGGATTTTTGTGTTCCCGAAGTCCGACCTTTTACTTGATGTTTTAGATATCAAACCATATCTATGAATGGGTTATACTAGCACATCAAGGAGAACATTAGAAGCGGAGTGCTAAATGTCTCTCGGTCGATCATCCAGATTTTATTTGCTTGGCCTCGCTAAGGTGAAATATGAGAAAGTGTTATCCTCCTTCGCATCTGCATCGTCCATCGCTATTCATCATGGTAGTATGTTGTGTTGTCAGCACCCTTGACGCGGTTGTTGATAAAACCTTGATGATTGTGGAAATGCTCAAGTTCTTGAGAGCACGCACAAGCGCTACGTCTTATCATCGGCACTAGCTGGGATTGCCCCAGATTTCCTCGGTTATGCTATAACCACTCCAACAGTGAATTCACTCTCTATTGTTGGGTTCTTCCCCAGTTACCAGAATCATTCCCAGCATTTGCATTTTGTTCCCAGCTTGCACCGCCAATGTGCCATTCTACCACGGGTCTCTTCCATTTCCGGTGATAAGCAAATTCATCCATTACGTTGTCTTCAACAAGGTAATCCACATCATCGAAGTCCGAGTATGCCATTCTACCGACCCCCTCCAAATGATCGCTTGTGATTGCCTTAGGCTGTATAAAGAGTTTCAATGATCTCTGAATCAAAGGTAATTCTTTTGCCACTTAAGGGGAGATATTTACGAGTCACGGTTCCGAAGGTGTCTCGTTGTGGTATCATGGCAACTCAACTCCTCGCTACGTTGACAATCGTTTACCACCTTCTTAGGTGTGGAATTGTTGTCTACCTAGTGAACCTTCGTCATCCGTTTCTTTCCACCCCTCTTGATGTGTATCTCATGTCTCAACCCGAAAGATGGTTCTATGTCTCATTCCGTAAGTTAATCTTGAGTTGCTCGATCTTCGAGAAGATCGACCCTTCTAGAGTCTCCTTCTTGCCTCCATGTCATGTTGACAGGATTTCTCAGAGCAAGACTTCAAGACAATAATGGTGTTCAAATCAACGTTCATTTGAAGTGCACCCTGGATCGTGAACATTATACTAGTTGCGTTTTCCCCTTCACCTTACCCTACGCTTGAATCTCGAGACGAGATTCTTGTTTAGTGGGGGTGAGTTGTCACATCCCTAGCTTCTGGTGTTGTCTGATGTGTTGCATCATGTTTATTTCCTTTTAAACTTGAAATGAGGAAAGTGAAAGCCTCATAAATCAATTTAAAAGAGGGGCAAGAACCCTTAAAATTGCATTCATTGTTTCCAACATGCCTTCATAAATGTTTGATAATTTTGGCAAGGCTTTGAAGACCAAACCAAAAATAGTGAACATTTATGTGGAATATTATGGGCACTGAATTTAAATCATTATTGTATTTGAATCTGGAATTATATTCATAATATATGGGATATATTTTCAGATAACTTTGAAATGTTTTATGTGCTGTGGGAAAAGTCCATCTAGCAACATAAATTATTCAGAGGATATTTGGCACTGTTTTGAATTTGTTTAAATTTGAAAACAGTGACAAAATAATATAAAAAGGGAAACAGAACAGAAAAAAAATAAAATAAAAAGAACAGAGCGTACCTGGCCTCACCGTGCAGCCCACCAGAGCCGGCCCTGCTTCCCCAGTGGCCCAGCCTACCGCCGCCCCCCCCCCCTCCCCTGTCGTCTTCCTCCTTGCCAGGAGGACGGACACCGCGACACCGCCGCGCGCGCCACCTCCACCCTGCTCGGCCACCTCCTGCTTCCTCCCTGGCCTCCCCAGCGACGCCCCGGACGACGCCACGCGCCTCCCCGACCCCCTCTCACTTCTCCCTTGCTCTCTGGATCTCCCTCCCCTCTCTGCTCCCTTCCCGAGCGGAGCCCATCGCCGCCGACGCCGTTTACCGGGGCCACAGCCACCCCCTCGCTCCCACTATGCGTCCCTGAGCTCCGCCCTGACCCCGTGAAGCTACACACGCGACGCACGCGACCAGAGGAGGCCGCAGTCGACCGGAGCGCCGTCGTCTTCATCTCCGGTGCCCGGAGATCGCCGTCGTCAATTCGCCGTTGCAGAGGCTTCCCCGAGCCCACCGAGCTTCTCTCCCGACCCCTCGTGAGCCCCTGTCCATTTCCCCTCTCTCCCCGTGCCCGTCCGTGCCTTCTAACCGCCCCGACTGTCGGAGCCGACCGTTCCTCGCCGCCGGCGATGACGCAGACGGGGCTAGAGCCACCGTAGCTAACCCCCGAGCACGCCAACGTGCTCAGCACCCTTCCAGGAGCCGAGCGCGCCCACCCGTGCGACCTGCCGTGCCCTCTAGCGCCAACCCCGACCTCGCCGTGCTCCGGTCGCCGCCGCGGGCCCCGTTCCGGTGAGCTCGGGCCACCTCAGCCCCTCCCGTTTGCATAAATGGATGCGGGCGACTCCCAGCTACGCGTAGAGCCCCTCAGTCGCCGATTTGGTCGTCGGAGGAGCGATCCCGAAGCCCTCCGCCGTGCCTGTTGCCGCCGGCGTTGAGCCGCCGGCCTGTTTGGGCCATTTGACCGGGGTTTGACCTCCCCCTGTGTCACTGACATGCGGGACCAGCCCGCCTAATTAATCTAGGTTAGTTTAAATTAAAACGCTAACTAACCCAGTTAGTTAGGTTAGTCACTAACACGGAGGACCCACTGGTCAGTTTGACCTGGGCTGCCCGTTGACTCGCTTACGTCATGCTGACGTAGTGCTGACGCAGTAAATTCTTTTCTGGATTTATTTTTATATAGGAAATTCCAGAAAATTCCTAAAACTTCTAAAAATCATAGAAAATTAACCGTAACTCCAAATTAAATAATTTATATATGAAAAATTATCAGAAAAATTCAAGGAATCCATCTGTACCATTTTCATGCATGTTAGAACAACTTATAGGTGCTGTTTAGCACAAATCAACTAAATGGCATTTGAATATTCACATATGGAGTTTGAATTTGAATTTTATATTCAAACCAACTTCATTTAATCTGGTTTTAGGTGCATTAGCCCAAAACACATTCATATTGCCATGTCATAGCATGCATCATATTGTGCATTGCATTGATCGTGTCTTTTCTGTATTTGCCGGTAATTGTCCCCTCTCGATAGACGCGATACCGATGATACGATCGTTGACACTGATGAAGACTCAATGTTATCTTCAGAAGTGCCAGGCAAGCAAAACCCCCTTGTTCATTCCGATACAATCCTACTCTCTCGCTCCTGCTCTCTTTTACTGCATTAGGACAACAACGATTCATCTGTTACTTGCTGCGGTAGCTGAACCCCTTTATCCTTTGCATGACCTGTCATTCCACAGTAAATAGATGAAACCCACTAGCATGAGTAGGAGTTGTTTGAGCCCTGATGTGCCTACTCATTCATGTTTGTTTGTCATGCCTGCTACTGCTTAGAGTTGAGTCAGGACTGATTCATCGGGGATGAATCAGAGGTGTGTGAACATGTCCTACGGTGTGTGAGCTAAGCGTGTGAACACGATTTGGTAAAGGTAGCGGTGAGAGGCCATGTAGGAGTACATGGTGGGTTGTCTCATTGCAGCCGTCCTCAGGAACTGAGTTCTGTGTTTGTGATCCATGATTCAGCTACTACCACGCATTGGGCCCGAAACCAATGGACCCTCTCGGCTTCTTGATCACCCTTGTCCTCTGTCCAGGAGTTGCAAGTAGTTTCTTGTGTTTGTAGTATGCTGGAGGCCGTGGGCAGCGCTGACCGTAGGGGTGGGCT
This sequence comes from Triticum dicoccoides, assembly GCF_002162155.2. Classification (NCBI taxonomy): domain Eukaryota; kingdom Viridiplantae; phylum Streptophyta; class Magnoliopsida; order Poales; family Poaceae; genus Triticum; species Triticum dicoccoides. The sequence continues at coordinate 400,075,694 of NC_041392.1, forward strand.
GTGATGCGGTAGGCACGTGGCACGGTGTACCGGGCGCCCGTTTGGTGTCTCGGGAACCCCGTTCACATTGTTTGGGGCTGTGAGCGAAACTCCGGCCGGATCTCCTCATGGATGGAACCCGAATAGGCGATAAACCTGGACTAGAGACTTAGGTGATTAGGTAGGTCGTGGCCGACACCCACGTTGGGCTTCCGCTTGAAGGTTGCCGAGTACATGTCGTGTAAACGGCGGTAAGTGGTGAGAGCGTGTGTGAAGAAGTACACCCCTGCAGGGTTAACCTAATCTATTCGAATAGCCGTGTCCGCGGAAAAGGACTTCTGGGTTGCTTATATCAGTTCATAGACAAGTGAAAGTGGATACTCTAAAATACGCAAGATAAGCGTGAGTGCTATGGATGGCGTTCTCGTAGGGAGACGGGAGCGGATCCATAGTGGTGTATTGATATGGTGAATATGTGGACTCGTGTGCGCCACCTCAAAAAGTTACTCGCAGTCGTAGTTCAGGATAGCCACCGAGTCAAAGCTGGCTTGCTGCAGTTAAACCCCACCATTCCTTTGTTGATAATGATGCATATGTAGATAGTTCTGATGTAAGTCTTGCTGGGTACATTTGTACTCACGTTTGCCTATTTTATGTTTTTGCAGAGAGACTTCAGTCTCACTAGTAGTTCCGCTTGGACTTCGACGTTTAGCTTGATACCTCAGCTACGATCTTGTGCCCTCGGCAGGATCTGATAGATAGTCAGGCTTCTCAGCCTTTTTCATTTATAGATGTCTGTACTCAGACATGATAGCTTCCGCTTGTGCTTTGACTTGTATGCTCTGATTGTTGGGTCATGAGACCCATGTTTGTAATGTCTCGCTCCTCGGAGCCTATTGAATAAACTACTTGAGTCGTAGAGTCATTTTGTGATGCCATGTTGTATTGCACATATCGAGCATATTGTGTATGTTATTGAAATGCTTGGTATGTGTGGGATCTGACCATCTAGTTGTTTATCTTTAGTAGCCTCTCTTACCGGGAAATGTCTCCTAGTGTTACCGCTGAGCCATGGTAGCTTGCTACTGCTCTGGAACACTTAGGCTGGCCGGCATGTGTCCTTCTTCGTTCCTGTGTCTGTCCCTTCGGGGAAATGTCACGCTTTGAGTACCGGAGTCCTGTTAGCCCGCTACAGCCCGGTTTACCGGAGTCCTGCTAGCCCAGTGCTACAGCCCGGACCCACTTGCTGATGACCGACACGTTCGAAGCTGGGTCATGGATGCCTGTCCCTGTAAGTCTGTGCCACTTTGGGTTTACGACTAGTCATGTCAGCCCGGGCTCTTTATCATATGGATGCTAGCGACACTATCATATACGTGAGCCAAAAGGCGCAAACGGTCCCGGGAAAAGGTAAGACGACACCCGTGGGGATACCGTGCGTGAGGCCGCAGAGTGATATAAGGTGTTACCAGCTAGATCGATGTGACATCGAGTCGGGGACCTGACACAAACCAACTTCATTTAATCTGTGGCTAGTTGCATTAGCCCAAAACACATTCATTTTGCCATGTCATGATCATGCATCATATTGTGCATTGCATTGATTATGTTTCCTTCTGTGTTACCGGTATTTGTCCCCTCTCGATAGACGTGATACCGATGATGTGATCGTTGACACTGATGAAGACTCAATGTTATCTTCAGAAGTGCCAGGCAAGCAAAACCCCCTTGTTCATTCCGATACAATCCTACTCTCTCGCTCCTGCTCTCTTTTACTGCATTAGGACAACATCGATTCATCTGTTACTTGCTGCGGTAGCTGAACCCCTTTATCCTTTGCATGACCTGTCATTGCCACAGTAAATAGATGAAACCCACTAGCATGAGTAGGAGTTGTTTGAGCCCTGTTGTGCCTACTCATTCATGCTTGTTTGTCATGCCTGCTACTGCTTAGAGTTGTGTCAGGTCTGATTCATCCGGGATGAATCAGAGGTGTGTGAACATGTCCTACTGTGTGTGAGCTAAGTGTGTGAACACGATTTGGTAAAGGTAGCGGTGAGAGGCCATGTAGGAGTACATGGTGGGTTGTCTCATTGCAGCCGTCCTCAGGAACTGAGTTCTGTGTTTGTGATCCATGATTCAGCTACTACCATACATTGGGCCCTGAAATATGACCCCGCTCGACTTCTTATTCACCCTTGTCCTCTGTCCAGGAGTTGCAAGTAGTTTCTGGTGTTTGTAGTATGCTGGAGGCCGTGGACAGCGCTGACCGTAGGGGTGGGCTGTGATGCGGTAGGCACGTGGCCGGGTATACCGGGCGCCCGTTTGGTGTCACGGAACCCTGTTCACATCGTTTGGGGCTGTGAGCGAAACTCCGACCGGATCTCCTCATGGATGGAACCCGAATAGGCGATAAACCTGGACTAGACACTTGAGTGTTTAGGTAGGTCGTGGTCTACACCCACGTCGGCTTTCGCTTGAAGTCTGCCGAGCACATGTCGTGTGCAGACGCTAAGTGGTGGAAACATGTATGAAGAAGTACACCCCTGCAGGGTTAACATCATCTATTCGAATAGCCGTGTCCGCGGAAAAGGACTTCTGGGTTGCTTATATCAGTTCATAGACAAGTGAAAGTGGATACTCTAAAATACACAAGATAAGCGTGAGTGCTATGGATGGCGTTCTCGTAGGGAGACGGGAGCGGTTCCATAGTGGTGTATTGATATGGTGAATATGTGGACTCGTGTGCGCCACCTCAAAAGAGTTACATTGCAGTCGTAGTTTAGGATAGCCACCGAGTCAAAGCTGGCTTGCTGCAGTTAAACCCCACCATCCCCTTTGTTGATAATGATGCATATGTAGATAGTTCTGATGTAAGTCTTGCTGGGTACATTTGTACTCACGTTTGCCTATTTTATGTTTTTGCAGAGAGACTTCAGTCTCACTAGTATTTCCGCGTGGTCTTCGACGTTTAGCTTGTTACCTCAGCTACGATCTTGTGCCCTCGGCAGGATTTGGTAGATAGTCAGGCTTCTCAGCCTTTTTCATTTATAGATGTCTGTACTCAGACATGATAGCTTTCGCTTGTGTTTGATTTGTATGCTCTGAATGTTGGGTCATGAGACCCCTGTTTGTAATATCTCGCTCCTCGGAGCCTATTGATAAATTACTTGAGTCATAGAGTCATGTTGTGATGCCATGTTGTATTTGCACATATCGAGCATATTGTGTGTATGTTATTGAAATGCTTGGTATGTGTGGGATCTGACCATCTAGTTGTTTAACCTTAGTAGCCTCTCTTACCGGGAAATGTCTCCTAGTGCTTCCACCGAGCCATGGTAGCTTGCTACTGCTCCGGAACACTTAGGCTGGCCGGCATGTGTCCTTCTTCGTTCCTGTGTCTGTCCCTTCGGGGAAATGTCACACGATGAATACCGGAGTCCTGTTAGCCCGCTACAGCCCGGTTCACCGGAGTCCTGCTAGCCCAGTGCTACAGCCTGGATTCACTCGCTGATGACCGACACGTTCGATGCTGGGTCATGGATGCCTGTCCCTGTAAGTCTGTGCCACTTTGGGTTTACGACTAGCCATGTCAGCCCGGGCTCCTTATCATATGGATGCTAGCGACACTGTCATATACGTGTGCCAAAAGGCGCAAACGGTCCCGGGCTAAGGTAAGGCGACACCCGTGGGAATACCATGCGTGAGGCCGCAAAGTGATATGAGGTGTTACATGCTAGATCGATGTGGCATTGAGTCGGGGTCCTGACAAAATGTGAATGCAGAAGGTACAAAAATATTAAATGCACTTACCTCTCCCCATCAGGGAAAATCAACCACCTCCGCTCGCGGGCCACCGGCACGGACGGGAGCCGTGTACAACCAAGCTGGTAAATGGTGCCCCCCTCCTCCTCAATATCAGTCGGCTCCCCGCCATCATCAGTATGGCCACTCGGCTCCTCAGGCTGATCCCGCCCGATACCCCATCCAGACGTGTGCTCCTCCTGGGTCTCGTGGGCCGAACTCTCGTGGGCCGAAGTGCCGTCGACTCGAGGCTCGTGGGCCGAAGACCCGTGGACTGGAGGCTCATGGACCGGAGTCGGTGTAGCCTCCTCCTCGGACGAGTCCACCCTAGCAGTCACGTGCTCGGGTGCAACAGCTGGGGGTGGCGGCGAGGAAGGCGCCGTAGCAGTCACCCTACCTCCTCTCCCGCAACCACGTGCTCCACCTCCACTCTTCTTCTTACCTCGTCCCCTGCTGGGCACCGTGGTCGACAAAGAAGGGCCCGACACTGTCCAGCAACGCTCGGCGGAGAGGTGCGTGTGGAATGGAAGACCTCACACCACGCGCCGACGAAGTAGGGGCCTCAGCACGCTCCCGACCAGCGCCCACCATCTTTCAACACCTGCCATGACAAAGAATAAACGAAATTAGTACAACATAAAAAAAATACCGACATGAATAATAATATGTATATCACTTAAGTGTATCATCATCAAGTACAACATAAAAAAATTGAATACCTGACACTACTAATAATCTCGATCGGTATCATCAATAAATGCATAATCATCATCATCACTATAATCAATGACATGCTCATAGGGTTCAGTGGCATCAACATGTGCAAGGCCACCTTGACGTAATCGGTCAAGCATTGACAGGTCATCCGCAGCAGTAACCTCTTCTTGTTTCGGCTCTTCTTGTTCCTCCTCTGGGGTGATGTCGGATACACTGTCGGTGTCTACTTCAATGTTTTGGGGTGAAGTATAGTGGTTCTTGAAATGCTTTTTGGAAAGATGCGCCTCTTGGAAGAATTCTCCTTCATATGTGCCTGGGTTAATGTGAGGTTCATAATCCTCTTCCTTTGGGGGAGAAAGTCTAGCACATGGCGGCACTTCATAAACGACATCCCAACCTTTTAGATTTGGATTAGTTTGGCAGGCCCACGGTAGATAGAATACTTGGGTCGCCTGTTGAGCCATAATATAGACATCAGGAACATCTAAATGGGTGCTTTGGTTGATTTCAACTAGCCCTATATGTTCATGACTCCTTCTGGTCTCCTTCGGCTGAAACCAATAACATTTGAAGACTACGACATTCGGTGGGTTTTCACCATAGAATAGAAGTTCATAAATTGCTTCAACTCTCCCATAATACTCAGTACCTCCTTCGTCGATAGCAGATACACAACAATTTGTAGACTTTCGGTCGGCCATAAATATCTCTTTGCCATAGGTACGAAAGTGATACCCGTTGATGTCGTATTTGTCAAATGAACGGACCTCATAGTCAAAACCATTAATGACTTGTCTCAATTCGGCGTCCATAGACTTTGAATTAGCCTACAAGTTTAATATGAAAGGATTGTTGCATTACGCACAAATTAGCGAATGAAATGAAATTGTCTAATAGAAATTACCGTTTGTTTGAACCAAGAGATGAAACCGAGTTAGCCGCCTCCTTGCTTTGCGAGAAGCTCATACTCTTCGACGGAATCCTTTTGGATCACCGATCCATACGAGAATATGGCAACGTATCGACTGTATGAAATATCCAGGAATAAGAGCAGTTCAAAGGAAATAGAAGTTGCAAAACAATGTACCGAGAACTTACTCGATGTACGGCCGCACTTCTATCAGGTTGTTGAAGATATACAACGAAATGGTCTGCCATTCTTCGTTATCCAAAGATACTGGATTTGAAACACTGGCTGGTGCGAGATTCCCTTTGAATAGGCTGAGGTTGGATCCACCCTTTTTAGGGTCGTCAGCATTGTACCAAGGTTTCGGATTATGCAAATGACGATTTTTGCCTTCGTAGTGTGCTATCATGAAGTTTGCCGCCTCCTCAGTGATGAATGCCTCAGCCATCGATGCTTCAATTCTACGTTTATTTTTACATTTTTCTCGAAGCGTCTTCTTCATCCTCTTAGTTGGGTAGTACCAACGATTTTGCACGGGCCCCCCAATCTTGCCTCGGTCGGGAGATGCAAAATCAAATGCTGCATTGGATTAAAGAAGCCCGGTGGAAAGATCTTCTCTAACTTGCAGATCAACTCCGGCGCCAACTCTTCCATTTCTTCTAGCACGCCAGGCGATAGTTCTTTCGCACAAAGAACACGAAAGAAATAGCTGAGTTCTGCCAGTACTAGCCATTCATCCTCAGGAATGAAGCCACGCAATATCACCGACATTACCCAATCATGACTCTTGAGACCAAATATCTTCAATTTATCAAGACTCGCTCCCCTCTTTAGATTTGCTGCATACCCATCGGGGAACATCAACTACATCTTCACCCACAAGATAATTTCCCTCATAGCTGGCCTTCCAAGATTGAACCATGCCTTTGGCTTCGTCCAGTTCTGCTTTCCTTTCAGTTCTTTCATGTTTTGTAACGGCCTATCACATAGCGCCTCCAGATCGACTCTAGCCTTAGTATTATCCTTTGACTTCCCATCTATGCCGAACAATGTACCAAAAAGTGCCTCGGTGATATTCTTCTCAGTGTGCATCACATCGATGTTGTGTGGGCAAAGGAGGTCTTTGAAGTAAGGCAGATCCCATAAGCATGTTTTGTGAGTCCAAGCGTGCTTAGAATTATACCCCTTGAAGTACCCCGGACGCTCTGGATCTGGCTCGAGGGCGTTTAACTGATCCAGGGTCTGTTGGCCTGTCAATGCAGGTGGTGCAGAGTTTTTCACAACTCTACCTCTGATGAAGTTCTTCTTGTCTTTCCTAAACTTATGGAGAGGATCCAGGAACTGTCTACGCATGTCGAAGCAAGAAAACTTGCGACCGGCCTAAAGCCAACAAAACTCAAGAGCTCCCTTGCATGTGGGGCACGGGAACCTTCCATGCACACACCAGCCAACGAATAGCGCATACGTCGGCAAGTCATGCGTCGAGTACATGTACCAAACATGCATTATGAAGTTCTGTTTGCTATAGGCGTCGTATGTCTTGAACCCATTATCCCGAGCTTCTTGCAATTCGTCCTTAAGCGGCTGCATGTACACATTCATATTTTCCCCGGATAGTTGGGCCCTGGAATTATCAACGTCAGGAAAATGTTCTTTCTTTGCATAATATGTCTGGGGGAGATTGAGTGGAAAGAAAAATACGGGCCAACAACTGTATTGGGCTACCGTCATACCAAACACATTGAACCCATCTGTGCTGATGCCGACTCCAGGATGCCTCAGATCTGCCGCTTTGTCAGCATGTAATTCATCAAACTTTTTCCACGCAACACCATCCGATGTGTGTACCATCATCAGATTCCCATCTGCATCTAGTTCAGTTCTTTTGCCTGTTTTGTGCCATGTCATCTGTCTGGCCGTCTCTTCGACCATGAAAAGACGTTGAAGTCTTGGTACGATTGGCATATACCGAAGAACACTGACGGGGATTTTGTCCTATGTCTTCTCACCCATACCGTTGCCTACCGCAATATACCTAGAAGACATGCAAATGGGACAGTAGTTCAAGTTCGCATAGTCAATCCTAAATATGGCACATCCTTTCTCACAGGCATGTATCTTCTCATAGGGCATCTTCAATGCACGGAGGATTTTGTCCGACAGGTACAGGTTCGCAAGCATTACATGGCCTTTGGGTAGAAAGCGTCCAAATACTGTCATAATTGCGTCGTCGCATTCTCTGCCCAAGTTGAACTGATCCTTCAGACCCATTACTTGTGAGATGGCATCCAACTGACAAAGCTCAGTGTGCTCGTGGAGCGGACATTTTGAAGACTCCAACATTTCATTGAAGGCCTTTGTAGATTACTCCATCTCCTCGTCCGAATCCCGAGAATCATCATAGTCTTGCACCATGTTTTCCATCCCGGTACCATGCTCGTCGGTGCGACGACGATCCACCTCGGCTCGGTCACGTTGGGCAGACTCACCATGAAATGTCCACACTGTATAATCGGGCGTAAAACCACTCTTCTGTAGGTGTTTGCCCATTTCAGCATATGTCCTCTTTTCCCAATTGCCGCACCGGAAGCAGGGGCACCAGGTTTTCCTCTGGCCATTTGCAAATGCGGCTTGCACAAACCCCTTGGTTCTTGTGAACCATTCAATGCTCCATTTGTTCTAACCAGTGTGACCGTTATACATCTGTAACTCCCTCGATGCGGCTATAGCTCCCACGTGTCGAGGCACGACTTAGAGACATAACCGCATTGAAAGCAATGTCGCAAGTCAGGCAATCATTACAACATCCCATGTAATACATAATAAAAGGGGGAGATACATAGTTGGCTTACACTCGCCACGTCACATCAGAGTACATAAATAACATCCATCATACAAACACTCATGGCCCGACTACGACGCCAAAATAGAAGAAAACCCAACATGCGACAAGGCCCCGAATCAAACCCCAACTAGGCACCACTACTGATCATCAGGAAAAGACACGTAGTATCGCTGAGAGTCCTCGTCGAACTCCCACTTGAGCTCATACTCGTCACCTGGAGCGGAATCAGCTGGACCTGCATCTAGTGTAATAGTAATCTGTGAGCCACAGGGACTCAGCAATCTCGCACCCTCGCGATCAAGACTATTTAAGCTTATAGGAAGGATAAGGCAAATATATGTGGAGCTGCAGGAAGCGACTAGCATATATGGTGACTAACTTATTCGCAAAAGAGAGCGAGAAAAGGAGGCAAGGCGCGAGCGAGAATCTAGAGGAACAACCTGCGCAAGCATAACTCCAACACCGTGTCCACTTCTCGGACTCCGCCGAGAAGAGGCCATCACGGTAACACACTCAGTTGATTCATTTTAATTAATTAAGGTTCAAGTTATCTACAACCAGACATTAACAAATTCCCATCTTCCCATAACCGCGGGCACGGCTTTCGAAAGTTCAAACCCTGCAGGGGAGTCCCAACTTAGCCCTTGACAAGCTCTCACGGCCAACGAAGGAATAGACCTCCTCCCAAGACATTCCGATCAGACTCGGTATCTCGGTAACTCAAGACACTTCGACAGGTTAAAACAAGACCAGCAACACCACCCGCTGTGCCGACAAATCCCGGTAGGAGCTGCACATATCTCGTTCTCAGGGCACACCGGATAAGCTAAGCGTACGGGAGCCAACGTAACCCAAGTTGCCGAGGGACGGCCCCGCACGGTGCTCTAGGTTGGACCAACACTCAGAGGAGCACTGGCCCGGGGGGGTTAAAATAAGATGACCCTTGAGTCTGCAGAACCCAAGGGAAAGAAAAGGCTAGGAGGCAAATGGTAAGACCAATGTTGGGCATTGCTGGACAAGCTTTAATCAAGGCGAAACATCAAGGGGTTCCCATTATAACCCAACCGCGTAAGGAACGCAAAATCCGGGATCATAACACCGATATGACGGAAACTAGGGCGGCAAGAGTGGAACAAAACACTAGGCGAGAGGCTGAGCCTTCCACCCTTTACCATGTATATAGATGCATTAAGATAACATAGCAACATAATGATATCCCAACAAGTAAATAAAAGATGTTCCAACAAGAAACGACCTCCAATCTTCACCTGCAACTAACAACGCTATAAGAGGGGCTGAGCAAAGCGGTAACATAGCCAATCAACGGTTTGCTAGGACATGGTGGGTTAGAGGTTTCAACATGGCAATTGGGAGGCTGACAAGCAAAAGGTAGGCATCGTAGCATTGGCATAGCAAGAGCGAGCAAACTAGCATAGCAAAGATAGTAGTGATTTTGAGGGTATGATCATCTTGCCTGCACAGTTGTCAGAGTTGACTGGATTCTCACAAGCAAACTCAACGGGCTCCTCGGTAGCGAACTCGTCTCCCGGCTCTACCCAAACAAGACAAGCAAGCAACAAGGATACAATCAACCACGTGCAAGACCAAGCAATATGATGAAATGATGATATGCTATGCGGGATGCAAAATGCAAGATATGACAGGAAATGCATGAACCTGGCCTCAACTTGAAATTCCAAGGGTGCCACTGGAAAGATGAGATGAAATCTCTTGAAAACGATATAAAGAACGCCGGAATCAGAGTTATGGTTTGGAAATGGCAAGCGTTTCAAAAATGACACCGGTCTGCGATTAACAGCAAGTAGGCATCTAAACGCAATGAAATGAACATGCTACAGCCACCAAACATGACAACAAAATACGTGGAAGGGATGCACACAAGATGCTTAACAAAAGACTAGCACTGAGCCATGGCCAATTCATCCATTATGAGGTTCAAACAAGCATGGCAAAAACGCAAATGCAAAACAGATTCCACACTTATTGAAATTAACACTTGTCTGAAATTTCAGATCACGAAGCCCTCTTCGGAGCAACAAAAAAACATGATGCATGACCTGATTAAGACAAGTAAGAACATGGAATGGAGCTACTCAACAAGCTTAACAAAAGTACCTAAGTGACCTGGGGCCAAAAGGGATCACAAAATATACTAACGGGCACACGAACATAGCTAAAACACATTCAGTTTTCAGACTTAGTGAAAACTGAGACATGCTGAAATATAAATCACGAAGGCATGTAAACGAGCTCGATGCACTCACTATGGTGCAAGTCATGGCAAGGAAAGCATACATCCATAAAGAAGGCACAAAATACAAGCTATACATGGCAAGAACAATGGCATAGCATGCACGGATCAACTACAATAACATCGGCAAAATCGCAAATGAGTTGACGATCTGCCCAGATTCATAACGAAGCAAAAGTAGAGCTCGATTGACTCAAGCTAGGGTGCTCCATAATTGCAAATAAAGATATGGATGGATAGAGCATGACATGATTAACAAAACACCTTAACTGATCATCCTCAAAAGAGGCACGGATCACTAGGAAACAAGCTGAACATATGGCATCATGAACTAGATAATCCCAGACTTAGTGAAACTACTAAGTCTCTGAAAACAGATTTCCCGGGTGCCTCTCTTTGCAAGCTTGCACAAGTCACCACACACATCCTAAAAATGCATGGGTTGCACCTCTGGAAAGAAGACAAAATCCTTAACAAAACATATGAAGGACTCATAGGCATATCATGCACACATTAATCATGGCAAAAATGACAAAAGTCTAAGATGAACTAGCAGATCTGACAACTAACTCACGAAGCCTCCTTCTAACAACATTTCGGGCATCAAGATGAGCTCAAATGAAAATTATACAATGGAATGAAATGATGTACTCGTCGAGACAAACATTTTGATATGCTATATGTCCAAATCGGAGCTACGGATCCAAAGTTATGGCAGGTCAAAGTAGGCATAAAAATTAGGGTTTTTGAGGAAAAAGTCAACCTGAATCTTCTAAGATCCAGATCGGCACGGATTATGAAGTCGCCGGAAACACTGTTCAGCCGGAGTTTCGTCGCCGGACTTGCCGCGGGGAAGGAGAGGCCGGGGTGGAGGAGGCCGAAGGACGCCGGTGAAGGAGGCGGCGGCCACGGGCGGGGCGAGGCGCGGCCGGCCGGCGCGCGGCGGGCGGCGATGGCGGCGTGGAGGCGCGGGCGGCAGCGCCGGCTGCCGGAGGCGGGGAAGAGGCGGGCGGCGGCGGCGCGGCTTGAGGCAGGCGGCGGCAAGCGGTGCGGGCTCGCGGGGGCCGGGCGTGGGCCTCCCGGGCCGGCGGCGCGGTAGGTGGCGGTTGGTGAGTGGCGGCGGGGTGGATCGGACGTTGTCCGGTGCGGGCCGGACACGTCCGGTGCGGTGGAGATCTGTTTTTTTTAGACTAGGGTTTCGGGGAGAGAGAGATCCGAAAACGAAGGGGGGTGTATTTATAGGCATAAGTGGAGCTAGGAGAGTCCAAATGAGGTGCGGTTTTCGGCCACGCGATCGTGATCGAACGCTCTGGGACATGGAGCATAGGTTGGTGGGTTTTGGGCCAAAATGGAGGGGTGTTGGGCTGCAACACACACGAGGCCTTTTCGGTCCCTCAGTTAACCGTTGGAGTATCAAACGAAGTCCAAATGATACGAAACTTGACAGGCGGTCTACCGGTAGTAAACCAAGGCTGCTTGGCAAGTCTCGGTCCAATCCGGAAATGTTTAATCCCCACACACGAAAGAAAGCTAGAAATGACCACCGGAGGAGAACGAAGCGCCGGAATGCAAAACGGACAACGGGGAAAATGCTCGAATGCATGAGATGAACACGTGCGCAAATGCAATGCACATGATGACATGATATGAGATGCATGACAACGATAACAACACACGGAGACAAAGACCCGAACCCGAGAAATAAATATAACTTAACATCGAAAACGACAAGAGTTGGAGTACAAATAGGGAAAGTTACATCTGGGGCGTTACAACATCCGCGCACGATCACTCATCTTGACTTTCAGAGCTACTGGACACACAACAATTATATATATAATTCACCATGTATATATTCATCAGTTCATCTACTTTGTCAATTTTATTACGTCCATGCAAACTACACTCTAATAGGTAATGATAGGTCCTAATCCCACCCGAGTATGTGTAGATTGGGTTCATTTTCCCATGCTGTGCTCCGGATCCGACGCAAAATTTCGGCAGCACCTCCCCGCTATTCTCGTGATACACGTCTCTGCAATAAACAGAGAGGATGTGTACCTGGAGAACAACAGGGGAGGCACTGACGAAATTTATGCGTCGGATCCGGAGCAAAGCATATGGGAAAACGAACCCAATCTACACATACTCGGGCTGTCCATGGATAGCGTTGGACAATTCGAAAGAATCAAGGTTATAAATATGCAAAATGCATGCATATTTATAACTATGACGCTTTCGAACGGGAGACACATATTGGTTACGCATACTGATGATTCAAGACACATATATAGCTAGCTATCAAGTTTCATCGGCACGAACACCGGAACAGAGCAAATAATTAATGGGGGAGGAGGACATGTCATTTGTGCTCACCCACGAACGAAGGGGCAGAGCTCGTCAAACGCACAGCGAGGTCGTCGAACACCAAACCTCGCAGCGATGAAACAACTGCACATTTAAATCTACCCGATCAACACAATTATATATGATGTTTTTCATAACAAAATCGAAAAGTATATGACCTAACTAATAATTCACAAATATATGACCGCATCGGCCTCTGGAAGGCCAAAGAACACCTTTTCGGGAGGTGTCGGGGGTCGGGGTGTCGTGTCGGTGTCGGGGTGCCGTGTCGGGGTCGGGGTGTTGTTTCGGG
>NC_041392.1:400089805-400098765 GCF_002162155.2 Triticum dicoccoides
GGGGGGTGGGGGCCACCTCTGTCTTTGCCGTCAGCTGGCTGACGGCAAAGAGCCGGCAAATGGCAAATGCATGTTTTACCGTCTGCCGTTTCTTTGCCGTTTGCTTTTCGGTAGCTGATGGCAAAGAGCTTCTTTGTCGTCTGCTAGCAGACGGCAAAGAGTTGGCAGATGGAAAAGTAGCTGATTCCAGTAGTGAATATATATATATATATATATATATATATATATATATATATATATATATATATATGTTGGTGCTCTAAGAATGATCATGATGCTCTCATGTCCGTATTTTATTTTTATCGACACCTCTATCTCCAAACATGTGGACATATTTTTCGATTTCGGCTTTCGCTTGAGGACAAGCGAGGTCTAAGCTTGGGGGAGTTGATACATCCATTTTGCATCATACTTTTATATCAATATTTATTGCATTATGGGTTGTTATTACACATTATGTCACAATACTTATGCTCATTCTCTCTTATTTTACAAGGTTTACATGAAGAGGGAAAATGCCGATAGCTGGGATTCTGGGCTGGAAAAGGAGCAAATATTGGAGACCTATTCTGCACAGCTCCAAAAGTCCTGAAACTTCACGGAAGTTATTTCCAGAATATATAAAAAATATTGGGCGAAAGAAGTTCCTGAGGGGGCCACCCACCGTCCACGAGGGTGGGGGTGCGCCCTACCCCCTAGGCTCGCCCCCCTGCCTCGTGGACCCCCTGGTGGCCCTTCGATGCCCATATTCTGCTATATGAGGTCTTTCGTCCGAGAAAAAATAATAACCAAGCTTTGGAGAAGAAACTCCGCCGCCACGAGGCAGAACCTTGGCGGAACCATTAGGGCTCCAGCAGAGCTGTTCTACCAAGGAAACTTCCCTCCGAGAGGGGAAAAACATCACCATCGTCATCGCCAACGATCCTCTCATCGGGAGGGGTCAATCTCCATCAACATCTTCACCAACACCATCTCATCTCTAGCCCTAGTTCATCTCTTATATCCAATCTTTGTATCCAAACCTCAGATTGGTACCTGTGGGTAGCTAGTAGTGTTGATTACTCGTAGTTGATGCTAGTTGGTTTACATGGTGGAAGGTCATATGTTCAGATCCATTATGCATATTAATACCCCTATGATTATGACCATGAATATGCTTTGTGAGTAGTTACGTTTGTTCCTGAGGACATGGGAGAAGTCTTGCTATAAGTAGTCATGTGAATTTGGTATTCGTTCGATATTTTGATGAGATGTATGTTGTCATCCCTCTAGTGGTGTCATGTGAACGTCGACTACATGACACTTAACCATTGTTGGGCCTAGAGGGAGGCATTGGGAAGTAATAAGTAGATGATGGTTTGCTAGAGTGACAGAAGCTTAAACCCTAGTTTATGTGTTGCTTCGTAAGGGGCTGATTTGGATCCATACGTTTGATGCTATGGTTAGGTTTAGCTTAATACTTCTGTTGTAGTTGCGGATGCTTGCAATGGGGGTTAATCATAAGTGGGATGCTTGTCCAAGTAAGGACAACACCCAAGCACTGATCCACCCACATATCAGATTATCAAAGTACCAAACGTGAATCATATGAACATGATGAAAGCTAGCTTGACAATAATTCCCATGTGTCCTCGGGAGCGCTTTCCTTCATATAAGAGTTTGTCCAGGCTTGTCCTTCGCTACAAAAAGGATTGGGACATATTGTTGCACCTTATTTACTTTTATTACTTGCTACTTGTTACAAATTACCTTATCACAAAACTATCTGTTACCGATAATTTCAGTGCTTGCAGAGAATACCTTACTGAAAACTGCTTATCATTTCCTTCTGCTCCTCGTTGGGTTCGACACCCTTACTTATCGAAAAGCTACGATAGATCCCCTACACTTGTGGGTCATCAAGAATCTTTTCTGGCGCCGTTGCCGGGGAGTGAAGCGCCTTTGGTGGTGGAATTTGGTAAGGAAAAATTTATATAGTGTGCTGAAATTTACTGCCACTTGTTACTATGGAACATAATCCTTTAAGGGGCTTGTTTTGGGTATCTTTACTCGGACCAGTAGAGAAAAGAGTTGCTCCTCAACCTACTAAACCTACTAAAAATGTTTACTTTGAAATTCCTTCGGGTATGATAGAGAAACTGCTAGCTAAAATTTTCACAGGTTATGGAACATTGCATCCCGAATTACACTTAATATACGTGGATGAAGTTTGTGGATTATTTAAGCTTGCAGGTATGCCCGATGATGTTATCAAGAAGAAGGTCTTCCCTTTATCTTTGAAGGGAGAGGCATTGACATGGTATAGGTTATGTGATGATATGGGATCATGGGACTACAAGCGATTGAAATTGGAATTTCATCACAAGTTTTATCCTATGCATCTTGTTCATCGTGACTGTAATTATATATATAATTTTTGGCCTCGCGAAGGAGAAAGCATCACTCAAGCTTGCGGGAGGCTTAAGTCAATGTTATATTCATGCCCCAATCTTGAGCTCTCAAGAGAAATGATTATTCAAAAAAATTATGCTCGGCATTCTCTCTGTAATCGCTCCATGCTCGATACTTCTTATACTAGATCTTCTATGATGAAGACTATTGAATTCAAATGGGATTTATTGGACAAAATTAAATGCAACTCTGAAGATTGGGACCTCGACGAAGGTAAAGAGTCAGTTATAACACATAAGTTTGATTGTGTTAAATCTTTTATGGATACCGATGCTTTTTGTGAATTTAGCACTAAATATGGACTTGACTCCGAGATAGTAGCTTCTCTCTGTGAATGCTTTGCTACTCATGTTGATCTCCATAAGGAGAAGTGGTTTAAATATAATCCTCCCATTGAAGTAAAAGCAGTTGCACCATTTAGAGTTGAAGAAAAGACTATCACTTATGATAATCCTGTTGTTCCCGCTGCTTATACTGAGAAACCACCTTTCACTGTTAGAATAAAGAACCATGCTAAAGTTTCAACTGTGGTTAACAAAAGTAACATTAAGACACCTAAAACCCCTGAGCAAATTAAAGTTGAACCTAAAATTTCTATGGTTAAAGATCTCTTGGCCGATAATATTGATGGGCATGTTATTCACTTCTGCAATGAAGCTGCTAGAATTGCTAGACCTGATGCTAAAATAAACATAGACCTGTTGTAGGCATGCCTATTATTTCTGTTAAAATAGGAGAGCATTCTTATCATGGATTATGTGATATAGGTTCTAGTGCAAGTGCAATACCTCATTCAATTATGGATGATATTGCACCTGCTGAGATAGAAGATATCAACGTTACCATTATTGCCAATAGAGATACTATTTCACTGATTGGGATTTTTAGAGATGTTGAAGTCTTGTGTGGGAAAGTTAAATATCCTACTGATTTTCTTGTTCTTGGTTCCCCACATGATGACTTTTGTCCCATTATATTTGGTAGACCCTTCTTGAATACTATTAATGCTAAGATAGATTGCAATAAGGATATTGTTTCTGTTGGTTTAGGGGATATGTCCCATGAGTTTAATTTTGCTAAATTTTGTAGACAACCTCATGATAAAGAATTTCCT
The DNA here is from genome assembly GCF_002162155.2 of Triticum dicoccoides. Classification (NCBI taxonomy): domain Eukaryota; kingdom Viridiplantae; phylum Streptophyta; class Magnoliopsida; order Poales; family Poaceae; genus Triticum; species Triticum dicoccoides. The sequence continues at coordinate 400,093,371 of NC_041392.1, forward strand.
AGTAAAGATGAAATTATTGGTCTTGCTTCTATTGACATGCCTCCTACTGATCCTTTAGAATAATATTTGCTAGACCATGAAAATGATATGTTCATGAATGAAAGAAGGGAAATAGATGAAGTATTCTTTAAACAGGGAACTATTCTGAAACAGAACTTGCCTGTTGAAATCCTAGGGGATCCTCCTCCACCCAAGGGTGATCCCGAGCTTAAACCATTGTCTGATAGTCTTAAATATGCTTATCTTGATGAAAAGAAGATATATCCTGTTATTATTAGTGCTAACCTTTCAGAGCATGAAGAAGAGAGATTATTGAAAACTCTGAAGAAGCACCGTGCTGCTATTGGATATACTCTTGATGATCTTAAGGGCATTAGTCGCACTTTATGTCAACACAAAATAAATTTGGAGAAAGACGCCAAACTAGTTATTGATCACCAATGAAGGCTAAATCCTAAGATGAAAGAAGTGGTAAGAAAGGAAATATTAAAGCTCCTTGAAGCAGGTATAATTTATCCCCTTGCTGATAGACAGTGGGTAAGTCCTGCCCATTGTGTCCCTAAGAAAGGAGGTATTACTGTCATTCCTAATGATAAAGATGAATTGATTCAACAAAGAATTATTACAGGTTATAGGATGGTAATTGATTTCTGCAAATTAAATAAAGCTACTGAAAAAGATCATTACCCCTTGCCTTTCATTGATCAAATGCTAGAAAGATTATCCAAACATACACATTTTTGCTTTCTAGATGGTTACTCTGGTTTCTCTCAAATACCTGTGTCAGCTGATGATCAAGAAAAGACTACTTTTACCTGCCCTTTCGGTACCTTTGCTTATAGACGTATGCCTTTTGGTTTATGTAATGCACCTGCTACCTTTCAAAGATGCATGATGGCTATATTCTCTAACTTTTGTGAAAAGATCTATGAAGTTTTCAATGATGATTTCTCTGTTTATGAATCCTCTTTTTATGATTGCTTGAGCAACCTTGATCGAGTTTTGCATATATGTGAAGAAACTAACCTTGTCTTAAATTGGGAGGAGTGCCACTTTATGGTTAATGAAGGTATTGTCTTGGGGCATAAAATTTCTGAAACAGGTATTGAAGTTGACAAAGCTAAAGTTGATGCTATTGAAAAGATGTCGTGTCCCAAGGACATCAAAGGTACAAGAAGTTTCCTTGGTCATGTCGGTTTTTATAGGAGGTTCATTAAGGATTTCTCAAAAATCCCTCGGCCTCTAATTAACCTACTACAAAAAGATATTCCTTTTGTCTTTGATGATGATTGTGTAGAAGCATTTGAAATACTTAAGAAAGCTTTCATTTCTGCAGCTATTGTTCAGCTTCCTGATTGGAATTTACCATTTGAAATTATATGTGATGCTAGTGATTATGCTGTAGGGGCTGTTCTAGGACAAAGAGTTGATAAAAAATTAAATGTTATTCAATATGCTAGTAAAACTGTAGACAATGCCCAGAGAAATTATGCTACCACTGAAAAAGAATCATAGCAGTTGTATTTGCTTGTGATAAGTTTAGACCTTATATTGTTGATTCTAGAGTAACTATTCACACTGATCATGCTGCTATTAAATATCTTATGGAAAAGAAAGATGCTAAACCTAGACTTATGAGATGGGTTCTCCTGCTACAAGAATTTGATTTACATATTATTGATAGAAAGGGAGCTGAGAACCCCGTTGCAGACAACTTATCTCGGTTAGAGAATGTTCTTGATGACCCACTACCTATTGATGATATCTTTCCTGATGAACAATTAGCTGTCGTAAATGCTTCTCGTACTGCTCCATGGTATGCTGATTATGCTAATTATATTGTTGCTAAGTTTATACCACCTAGTTTCACATACTAGCAAAATAAAAAGTTCTTCTATGATTTAAGACATTACTTCTGGGATGACCCACATCTTTATAAAGGAGTAGATGGTGTTATTAGACGTTGTGTAGCTAAGCATGAAGAGGAACAAATCCTACGTGTCACTCAAAGCTTATGGAGGACACCATGCTGGAGATAGAACTGCACATAAGGTATTGCAATCCGGTTTTTATTGGCCTACTCTCTTCAAGTATGCCCATACGTTTGTCTTATCTTGTGATGAATGTCAAAGAATTGCTAATATTAGTAGACGTCAAGAAATGCCTATGAATTATTCACTTGTTATTGAACCATTTGATGTTTGGGGCTTTGATTATATGGGGCATTTTCCTTCCTCTAATGGGTATACACATATTTTAGTTGTTGTTGATTACGTTACTAAGTGGGTAGAAGCTATTCCAACTAGTAGTGTTGATCATAACACCTCTATTAAGATGCTTAAAGAAGTTATTTTTCCAAGGTTTGGAGTCCCAAGATATTTAATGACTGGTGGTGGTTCACATTTTATTCATGGAGCCTTTCGTAAAATGCTTGCTAAGTATGATGTTAATCATAGAATTGCATCTCCTTATCACCTGCAGTCTAGTGGTCAAGTAGAATTGAGTAAAAGAGAGCTCAAATTAATTTTGCAAAAGACTGTTAATAGATCTAGAAAGAATTGATCCAAGAAACTTGATGATGAATTATGGGCTTATAGAACTGCATATAAAAATCCTATGGGTATGTCTCCATATAAAATGGTTTATGGTAAAGCATGTCACTTACCTCTTGAATTAGAACATAAGGCATATTGGGCTATTAAAGAGCTCGAATATGACTTCAAACTTGCTGGTGAGAAGAGGCTTTTTGACATTAGCTCACTTCACGAATGGAGAACCCAGGGTTATGAAAATGCCAAGCTGTTTAAAGAAAAAGTTAAAAGTTGGCATGATAAAAGGATACAAAAGCGTGAGTTCAATGTAGGTGAGTATGTATTGTTATACAACTCTCATTTAATATTTTTTGCAGGCAAACAACTCTCTAAATGAGAAGGTCCTTACGTTATCAAGGAGGTCTATCGTTCCGGTGCCATATAAATCAACAACTTCGGAGGCACAAATCTGAAAGTGGTGAATGGTCAAAGAATCAAACATTATATCTCAGGTAATCCTATAAATGTTGAAACCAATATTATTGAAACCGTAACCCCGGAGGAATACATAAGGGACACTTTCCAGAACGTTTTAGACTCCGAAAATGAATAGGTATGTGGTACGATAAGTGAGCCGACTCCAAAACAGTTCCAATGGCAATTTTTCTCCATTTTGGAATATTTAAGAAAATAGGAAAATAAGAAGCAGACCGTAAAGGACACGAGGCTCCCACGAGGGTGGAGGGCTCGCCCTACCCCCTGGGCGGGCCCCCTGCCTCGTGGGCACCTCGTGTGCTCTCCGGACTCCATTTTCTTGCATGATACTTCTTTTGGTTGGTAAAAAATCACTATATAATCTCCCGAAGGTTTTGACCACCGTATCACGCAAATATCCCTTGTCTTTGTTTCGAGCTGTTTTTCTGACAGATCTAGGTCGCCATGTCGTCTCCATGTGCCCCCAAGGACAAGTTCTTCGAGAAGGTCATCAACCCCTACCTCGCGGAGGTGCTGGAACACCCTCAAACCATTGAGATCCGTGAGCGGTTGTTGCACATCCACAATGTTGAGGGACCAATGAGGACCGGAAGCATGGAGACAAGACTCGAGGCATTGGAGCCACAAGTTTTGAAGTGTCAGGAGATGGTGGAGCATGGACTCGACTCCAATCACATAATGATCATGGAGTTCACCAACAACCACAAACTGGACGCCAAGGACATTGGGGAGGCCATCTTCAAGCATCATGAGAAAATCGAGCACCTCCAATCCCAGATCTATGACCTGGAAAATCAAAACTGTGAGTATGAATATAGATTCAAGAGGATGAGTTTGGCTACAAATTTGAGGATTCAGGAGACTCGATCATCCTTCTATGATGGTGAGCCTATGCCTTGGAAGAGAGGTGGGAAGCCTACATCATCAACAACTCCATCTCCTTCACCAGAAAAAGAGATATAATCACATGGGTATGGGCACTCTCCTTGGCAACTGCCAAGCTTGGGGGAGTGCCCCGGTATCATATCACATCACTTTTATCTTTACCGTTTATCTTAGTTCGATCCTTTTGATAATATCTTGATCTAGTAGAATAAAGTTTTAGTATTCTCTAGTGGTGAGTTTTGCATTATGATCTTCTTGTGTAATCGAGTCCGTGAGCTATATATAATAAAGATTAGTGTTGAGTCAAGAGCTTGATTAGTTTGCTATGATCTTGAGGGAATAAAATAAAAGAGAAGAAATAAAAAGAAATAAAGAGATCATATGGATCTTATGGAGAGTAATGAGCTCACATATAAAGAGTATGATGAATAAAAGTTGTTGAGAGTTGACAAACATAGTTTTGGTCATCGTTGCAATTAATAGGAAGTAATAAAGAAAGAGAGGTTCACATACAAATATACTATCTAGGACATCTTTTCTGATTGTGAGCACTCATTAAAATATGACATGCTAAAGAGTTGATGTTGGACAAGGAAGACAACGTAATTGGTTATGTTTTCTTACATCTGAGTATAAATTGTATTGTCATGGATCGTCCAACATGTGGAGCTTGCCTTTCCCTCTCATGCTAGCCAATTTCTTTGCACCCAGTACGGATACTACTTGTGCTTCCAAATATCCCTAAACCCATTTTTTTCCATGAGAGTCCACCATATCTACCTATGGATTGAGTAAGATCCATCAAGTAAGTTGTCATCGGTGCAAGTAATAAAAATTTCTCCCTAAATATGTATGACTTATTAGTGTGGAGAAAATAATCTTTATACGATCTTGTGATATGGAATAAATAAAAGCGGTGGACTGCATAATAAAGGTCCATATCACAAGTGGCAATATAAAGTGACGTTCTTTTGCATTAATATTTCTTGCATCCAACTATAAAAGGCATGAAAACCTCTGCTTCCCTCTGCGAAGGGCCTATCTTTTATTCTTGTCTTATACTTCATGCAAAGAGTCATGGTGAGATTCACCTTTCCTTTTTGCATTTTATCCTTTGGCAAGAACAATGTGTTGGAAAGATCCTGATATATATAGCTAATTGGATGTGAGTTTTCATGAACTATTATTATTGACATTACCCTTGAGGTAAAACGTTGGGAGGCAAAACTATAAGCCCTATCTTTCTCTGTGTCCGATTAAAACTTCATACCCATAAATATTGCGTGAGTGTTAGCAATTGTGAAATACTAAAAGATGGTTGAGTATGTGGACTTGCTGAAAAGATCTTATATTGACTCTTTCTTATGTTATGATAAACTGCAATTGCCTCAATGACTGAGATTAGAGTTTGTTGGTTCTCAATGAAGTTATGATTCATACTTGAAATTGTGATTGAATTGTTACTTTCACATAAGAGATCATAT
>NC_041392.1:400099041-400122507 GCF_002162155.2 Triticum dicoccoides
CTCTAAGAATGATCATGATGCCCTCATGTCCGTATTTTATTTTTATAGACACCTCTATCTCCAAACATGTGGACATATTTTTCGATTTCAGCTTTCGCTTGAGGACAAGCGAGGTCTAAGCTTGGGGAGTTGATACGTCCATTTTGCATCATGCTTTTATATCAATATTTATTGCATTATGGGCTGTTATTACACATTATGTCACAATACTTATGCCCATTCTGTCTTATGTTACAAGGTTTACATGAAGAGGGAGAATGCCGGCAGCTGGGATTCTGGGCTGGAAAAGGAGCAAATATTAGACACCTATTCTGCATAGCTCCAAAAGTGCTGAAACTTTGTGAAAGTTATTTCCAGAATATATAAAAAATATTGGGCGAAAGAAGTTCTTGAGGGGGGCACCCACCGTCCACGAGGGTGGGGGCGCGCCCTACCCCCCTGGGCTCGCTCCCTGCCTCGTGGGCCCCCTGGTGGCCCTTCGATGCCCATCTTCTGCTATATGAGGTCTTTCGTCTGAGAAAAAATAATAAGCAAGCTTTGGGGAAGAAACTCTGCCGCCACGAGGCGGAACCTTGGCGGAACCAATCTAGGGCTCCGGCAGAGCTGTTCTGCCGACGAAACTTCCCTCCGGGAGGGGGAAATCATCACCATCATCATCGCCAACGATCCTCTCATCGGGAGGGGGTCAATATCCATAAACATCTTCACCAACACCATCTCATCTCAAACCCTAGTTCATCTCTTGTATCCAATCTTTGTATCCAAACTGCAGATTGGTACCTGTGGGTTGCTAGTAGTGTTGATTACTCCTTGTACTTGATGCTAGTTGGTTTACTTGGTGGAAGATCATATATTGAGATCCATTATGCATATTAATACCCCTATGATTATGAACATGAATATGCTTTGTGAGTAGTTACGTTTGTTCCTGAGGACATGGGAGAAGTCTTGGTTGTCGGTGTTCTGGGAACGGGGGTCCCCAGACTTGCCTGCCTGCGGCCTGCGGCGTGGCTCAAAGGGGGCCCAGCATGGCCCATCTTCATCAACACAACCCCAAGACCCTCGTGAGGGGCGAAGCCTCACGGGACGGATGACACGGAGCTTCCTCAGGCACGGCCACATCAGGCTGGCTCGCGAGGAGGCAGATAAATCAAGGCGGGATACCTCACGAGGTGCCCGTGACGAAAGCCATGACGACCAAGGGCGCCAGGCGGGCGCCAGCCCGCGTAGTGTCCTCCTTTACTCTTTGGTGCAAAGGGAGCAAGCGCAGGCGAGAGCATCAAGCAAAGGCACCCGTTTCGGTGCAATGAGACCAAGACCAGTCCAATGGCAGGAAGGAAGTCATTGTGGAGCCCAAGCCAGCGTCACCACCAGAGCCTTTGGCCGGCGAGGACCAACTTTAGTCAGGATAAGTGTACCAGATGTTCCCCTTCAAAATGGCCAATTGTTGGCGCCCTTCCTGCTCAATATTTGGGAAGAGGCCACCCACAGAGAGAAGGGGTCGGAAATCAGAGAGGGAATCGAGAAGAGAGAGAGAAGGGTGAATGAACTCCCCCTAGCAGCTCATCCCCCCAACCAAGAACAGACCCTCGCGAGGCTGTTCTTCCATGTATTGCTCATCATCATCAGCCCAAGAGGCAATCCACCACACCACACACTGGAGTAGGGTATTACACCACAACGGTGGCCCGAACCAGTATAAATCCTGTGTTTCTTGTGCTGTTCTTTCCTTAGCTTAGATCTTAGCGAGGCGGAGGGGTGCAGGTAGGTAGGAGGCGAAATCTCCGCGCGCATCCCAGTGTTCGAACCTCAAGGGTCTGCCGGAACCCGAAATCTGACATTTGGCGCGCCAGGTAGGGGTGCGCCGGAATCCACCTTCTACCACTTCGTGCCCCGCCGCGTCGTCATCACCATGTCCGGCGACCAGGCGGGCAACCCAGATCCATGGGCGGCATGGCCCGCCCGTATAGAGCCGCTCGCCTCGGGCGACCCTGTGCCCCAGGTAGCTCGTGGTCCGCAGGGCGCTGCGGGCCGTGGGCGATGCGGACAGGCTTCGACAGCTCTCACCCCGCGGCAAGCGCGATCGGCAGCAAGTGCCTCCAATCACGCCGCGACCACGACACCGTAGACCCGCCGGGAACAGGCGAACTCAAGGGCCGCGCTCACGGTGGCCCGGGAGCTACTGCAGTGCAGGCTGCTGGAGGGCGGCCGCGACGTGCTGCTGGAGCGGGTGGCAGAGCTCCTGGGTTTCGCCGCCTCGGGGGCTCACCCCTTCGGCACCCAGCTCCCATCTCAAGCCCAGGGTGGCCCGCGCAGGGGCTCCGCGCATGCCCGCGGGCTCCAAGGCTACTCCAACGCTAGCGAAGCTGTCAGCACCGGACCGGCGGCGGTGCTACCCCCGCTCCCAGTCCACGAAGAAGGACTCGACGCGACCCACGGCCCAAGTGGACAGCCGCGCTACCACCCCACGGTGGCCGCGTCAAGCAGAGCTGCGTTGCACGCAGAGCACTACGGCATGGCCTTCGGGATGACGGCGCCAGAAGAATATGTGCCCCTCATGATGGACCAAGGACACCCTCACCAGGGTGAACAAGGCTCGCTCCTTAGCCCAAGCTGGGGGGACGAGGTGCCAGAAGCTGAGCCCTTCCAGGAGCCCCGGGACGGTCCCACTGGCCACGCTGGAGGCAACGATTATCGGGTACCGCTAATTCCTCAGGAGCAAGCATACACTAATCATGGATCGCAGGAGGTGCAGGTCGCCACAGCGAGCAGCAGCCCCGCTCCCACAGTCCCCTACCCCCCAGGAGGAGGGAGTAGGGGGCTGTAGGAGAGGGGCCGAGATCCGACATCACCACCGCGGCGTTCGGAGCAAGGTGTTCTCAGGAGGTAGGCCCTCTGCTGGGGAGGTGCCTCAGGGCCTGCCCCTGGCGGAGGACCCGTGGTCGTCGGGGGAACCGCTGGCAACCCCTCTACCCCATCGGCGGCGTCCTGGTTTCTGGTCGTCGTTGATGGCACTAGAGTGTGGCGCAAGGCGGGGCCCTCGTCTGGCGATATGAAGCAAGGCCGGTTCCTGTGAAGAAGCCCCAGTGCCTGTGAAGCTCGCCGCCCCGTGACACTCTCACGTAATAATCAGTGGGGTTGTACATGCCCCGGAGTCTCAAGGGTGCCGGCCTAAGGACCTAGGGCTCCCTCCCACGCCCAGTGGCAGCACTTAGCTCCGCGCTGGTGAGAAGACGTCCAAGACTAGATTAGGTGCCGGACGCGGCCTTTTGTCTGCTTTCGTTGCTTTTCCCTTTGGTTGTCGCTTTCCCCCGCTGGATTTAAGTTTGATTCGAATTTGAGATATGCGTGTGTTCGGGGAAGGGGTGCTTAGTCTCATTCGATCAATTTATCGCGTTTTGGTTACCACTTCGCCTCAGCCGCCTCCCCTCGTGAGCCCCTCGTGAGCCGGGTCAGGCCTAGCTTGCGCGCAGCCCAGACTGCCGCTGCCGTGTCCTCTCAGGAGGGTTTTTTACTGCAGATCCTACGGATTCGATCAGGGAGCACTCGGGACACCACAACCTCCCACAGGCTACCTCAGGGCCCGCACGGGACAAAGGTAAACTAGCCGACCAGCGCGTCGCTTAAGCCAACCACTTGGCGCGGGCGCATGGGAAATGTAACGTCTACTAATACGATGAACACAAGTTTTACATGAGGGGCTCCCCCTCCAAAATGCTCTCACAGCCATCAGGCCAAAACCTGAGTTCTATTCATGCAGGGTAAGGAAACAAGAACGATGCATGATCAGTTGGATAAATCCCCCAATGCGTCCTCAGGAGCACCACCCGAACCGTTGCTGGCGTCGCTGAACTCGCCATCACTGTCTGCGTCGCCGCCAGCGGCGTCAGGGCCGTTCACCGCACCGCCCTCGTCAGCACCCACGATCATGCCGTCGTTGTCTGAAGCAAAGGCCCTGACAAGAGCATCCACATTGTCTTCCACTCAGTGCGCCAGGTCGTCTCGGACGGCCTGGGGACTGGGGCGATGGTGGTGTCGAAGTCGAAGTGGGGATCCATGTTCCGGAGATGGCTGAAGACGCGAGAGAAGGCGCGCCCGAGCAGGGCGCGGCTCCTCTCCTCCACCAACCTGTCAGCCCTGACCGACCGCGCCTCCAGCTGCGTCACCACGTCGGTGAAGAACTGAAGGTTGCCGACATAGTTGACTGCGTGCGGCTCGCCAACAGCCACCTCGCAGAGGTTGCCCAAGGCCGTGTTGGCTCTCTCCCGGAGCGTGGTGAGCATGGGGCCGTGCTCATGCTCCAGGATCCGCCGCTGACGTATCTCATCCGTATTCTGGCGCGCGAGGACCTCGGCCTCCTCCACCCGCTGGCGAAGAAGGAGCACCTCGGCCTGGGAGGTGGTTGACTCCCCTTGCACTACCTCAAGGGCGGCCCAAAAAGCATCGGCCCGCCGCGTCGCTTCCTCCAGCTTGGCCCTCAAGGCAGCAGTCCTACCTTCAGCCTCGGCCCGGATCAACTCCAGCCTCTCCTCGAACTCGTGCTCGAGTCTCAAGCGCGCCATCGCCACCCGACGTTCGACCTCCTCCAGGACGCAGGCTTCCTGTGCAGCGACATCATCCTCCGCCTGCGTCACCAAGCACTCCCTCGTCTCCAGGCGCTCGTACTCGCGGGTACGTTCGGCGGCTTCCAGCATCAACCCCTCCTCGCGCTTCTGGAGCTCTGCTGGGTCGCCAGAGGCCACCTTCATCGATGCGAGGGCTGCCTCGCGTAGCTCCACTTGGTCCTCCAGTGAGTGGCACCAGGCCAGGAGCTCCCGAGCCCGCTCCTCCGCCGCCTCTCGCCACCGGTCGGCTTCTTGGGCCTCCTCAGCGGCTCGAGATCGGGCCTCCCGAGAGGCCACGACGCCTTGGCCTCTGCGTCGTCAAGATCACGCTGACGGCGTGCAAGGGCGATGGCGCCCTCCAGCTCATGCCTCTCTACAGCCAGGCGCAGGCCCTCGGCCTCAAGGCGCGCGTCTTCATCAGCAAGCTCCTCACCAAGCAGGCTCACCGCATCAGCCGCCCTTTCAAGGAATCCTTGGCGAAGAGTGCGACGCTCCCGGGCGCGCTCGAGCACGTCTTCCACACCATCATCTGCCCCGAGCAAGCGCCGGGGGCCACGAATCAGCACTCCCCCTCCGGGCAGGGGGCTGGGGGCTGGCACCCTCGCGACGGCCGGGCATGCCCCACCAGAAGCCCGGCCTGGAGCCAGCCCATCCCCAGATGAAGAGCGCAGGGAGCGCCTCAGCCAATCGCAGTCCACGACCAGGCGAGAAGCCCATGGCAGGCTGGCTATGCCACATGAAGGCCCGCGAAGGAGGATTGTAAGGTGCGCAGGGCCATGATGCGCCTCGGGACGGTTCGCCTCTCCGATCGCCCTCACCAAAAGGGCTCTGCTGCTTGGAGCGCTTGAGGACGGTGGAGGGGGCGAAGCCAAGGGGGATGGCACCTCAGCCGTCTCCGCGAGCTCGGCTGGAAGGGGCCTGCGAAGCAAGGATCAGTAAAAGCAACAGAAGGATCGGGAGCCGGGAAAGGAGAAGGCTTACTCGAAGTACTTCCTATGCTTCAACAGGCGACAAGGGTAATCGTCACCCAGGTCCTACCTTCTCTTCTGGAGGGCCTCAAAGTCCACGCGGAAGCGGCCCAAGAGTTGAGCGCAGGGATCAACCTGTGACGAAGACGGAGCGTCAAGGCGATCTGCGTCAGGGGCGCCTGCCTGATGCGCGCTGCCAATCGCCTCGCCAAGAGAAGAAGCTGGAGCCTCAGGGGCCTCAGTCGCAGGCGCTGAGGGCAGCTGCTTGTCACGCTCAGCCTCAGCGGCACGGGCCCCAAGAGTTGCTCCCTCATGAGCATCGCCCGGCGCTATCACCCCGCCGGGAGCCCCCTCGGCCTCTGGCGCCTCATGCCTCCCTGCTCCGCCACTTGAGGAAGAGCCGCCTTGGCCGACTGGAAGGGCAGTCACCATCACTGAGTTCTCGTGAGGCCTCTGGAGGCCGGCGGGGCACGGCCCCCACTCATCAAAGATAGGCATCTGGTTCACAAAATCGCCCCTGTTCTGGCAGAGGTACAGCGAGGCCCCTCCCTGCTGGATGCTGCCGGGGTTGGGGTCTCCAGTAAGGATCAAGAGCACTGTCCTCAGCACTTCAGGCATCAGGTCCTCTTCCTGGAGCCTCATACGATCATCACGCCCGCTGAAGGCCCACATCCGGCGGGAGTGGCATTGGTGAGGAGCAATGCGGCGAAGTAGGAACTCCTTCACCACCTTGGGCGCTGTCACGCCAAGCGACCTCAAGAACGCAAAGTGGTGCCTGACGAAGACGAGCTGGGGGCTCTCAAGCGTCTCCTGGCCCCAGCCCGAATTGGGGACAGCAGGCGAAGTTGGCTCCAATAGCAGGGGGCTGGGTACCCCTGCATCCACATACAGCCACCGCTCGCGAAACCTAGCCGCGGGCGGAGGGAGCCTCAAGTCAATCCCTGAGGCCGCTATCTCAGACGCGGCAACGAAGCTCACGCACGCCCAGCATTGGGCAGGGTCGACAAGGCACAGAGAGAAGAAGTGGCGCAGCAAGGCAACCGAAGGAAGGATGCCCATCATTGCCTCGCAAACAAAGGCGAAGACCGAAAGGAGGGTGATGGATTGAGGACCCAGATGCATCATGTGGATCTGATAGTGGGAAAGCACGGCATTGAAGAAATTAGAAAAGGGGGAACCAGACCCGCCCACAGGGCGTCGGCAAAATACGGGACCTCGGTGGCTATCCTGTCGATAGAGAAGTGGGATGCGGGCCAGGCCGTTGTCCTCCCGCATTCGTTGAAGATAGTAGCCAGAGCCAAGCTGACCTTGCCCAAGCCCTCGGCGGGGGCTGCCAACGGCGGCGAGCAAGGAGGAGGCACGGGTTTATTCCCTCTTCCCTTCTTCATCGGAGCCATGGCGATAGGAAGGGGGGGAGGTTCGAGATTGGGTTGGAGACGGAAGCTGGAGTTCAAGCGGAGGAAGGATAGAGGGCGCTCGAGCAATAGAAAGGGGAGCGGATGTGTACGACTACGAGTCCGCCTAGCAAGGCGCCAAATAAGGGGGGCGTGGGGGAACAGTGCCGCCCACGCACAATCAACCGCCACGCGGCGCCCAAGGCCGCAGGCTGTTAGGGCCCGCGGAGCTTCGCCCTGGTCCTTTCGCCTCCCTGCACGGCCAAGTCCGGGCGCGCCTTGGGCCCAGGGGCTACTGTCGGCGTTCTGGGAACGGGGGTCCCCAGACTTGCCTGCCTGCGGCCTGCGGCGTGGCTGAAAGGGGGCCCAGCACGGCCCATCTTCATCAACACAACCCCAAGACCCTCGCGAGGGGCCAAGCCTCGCGGGGCGGACGACACGGAGCTTCCTCAGGCACGGCCACATCAGGCTGGCTCGTAAGGAGGCGGAGAGATCAAGGCGGGATACCTCACGAGGTGCCCATGACGAAATCCATGATGACCAAGGGCGCCAGGCGGGCGCCAGCCCGCGCAGTGTCCTCCTTTCCTCTTTGGTGCAAAGGGAGCAAGCGCAGGCGAGAGCATCAAGCAAAGGCACCCGTTTTGGTGCAACGAGACCAAGACCAGTCCAATGGCAGGAAGGAAGTCATTGTGGAGCCCAAGCCAGCGTCACCACCAGAGCCTTTGGCAGGAGAGGGCCAACTTTAGTCAGGATAAGTGTACCAGATGTTCCCCTTCAAAATGGCCAATTGTTGGCGCCCTTCCTGCTCAATATTTGGGAAGAGGCCCAGGGCCTTTGCCTATAAATAGGACTAGCCACCCACAAAGAGAAGGGGTCGGAAATTAGAGAGAGAATCGAGAAGAGAGAGAGAGAGAATGGTGACTAAACTCCCCCTGGCAGTTCATCCCCCCAACCAAGAACAGACCCTCGCGAGGCTGTTCTTCCTTGTATTGCTCATCATCATCAGCCCAAGAGGCAATCCACCACACCACACACTGGAGTAGGGTATTACACCACAACGGTGGCCCGAACCAGTATAAATCCTGTGTTTCTTGTGCTGTTCTTTCCTTAGCTTAGATCTTAGCAAGGCGGAGGGGTGCAGGTAGGTAGGAGGCGAAATCTCCGCGTGCACGCCAGTGTTCGAACCTCAAGGTCTGCTGGAACCCAAAATCCGACATTGGTATAAGTAGTCATGTGAATTTGGTATTCGTTCGATATTTTTATGAGATGTATGTTGTCATCCCTCTAGTGGTGTCATGTGAACGTTGACTACATGACACTTCACCATTGTTGGGCCTAGAGGGAGGCATTGGGAAGTAATAAGTAGATGATGGGTTGCTAGAGTGACAGAAGCTTAAACCCTAGTTTATGCGTTGCTTCGTAAGGGGCTGATTTGGATCCATATGTTTCATGCTATGATTAGGTTTACCTTAATACTTCTGTTGTAGTTGTGGATGCTTGCAATGGGGGTTAATCATAAGTCAAATGCTTGTCCAAGTAAGGACAGCACCCAAGCACTGGTCCACCCACATATCAGATTATCAAAGTACCGAACGCGAATCATATGAACGTGATCAAAACTAGCGTGACGATAATTCACATGTGTCCTTGGGAGCGCTTTCCTTCATATAAGAGTTTGTCCAGGCTTGTCCATTGCTACAAAAAGGATTGGGCCATCTTTCTGCACCTTATTTACTTTTATTACGTGCTACTCCTTACAAATTACCTTATCACAAAACTATCTGTTACCGATAATTTCAGTGCTTGCAGAGAATAGCTTACTGAAAATTGCTTATCATTTCCTTCTGCTCCTCGTTGGGTTCGACACTCTTACTTATAGAAAATCTACGATAGATCCCCTACACTTGTGGGTCATCAGGCCCCATGGTGGGAGTTACATCATATGTTGGTATTTTTAATGAAGTGTATATAAAGTCCCAGCTCAGTATTATCTTACTGAGCCGACCCTTGGGGGCTACATGTTGTTGTTCAAATCTACATGATCATATCTACAAAGTCCCTGCTCATTATTGCTTAATGACCCGGCCCATGGGGGCTACATAGGTTGAAGTTTTTATGGACATCATGCAATTACAAGTCCCAGCTTGCTGCAAGCATGACAACCCGGCACTTGGGGGCTAGATATATGGAGTATTCAATCTTTACTAGTGACTGAGATGAACAAACATGGATTTCTTCAAAGTGGTAGTATTTATATTGAAGCAAGTCTTAAGTCATCACTTTGTTCTGCTCAACACTTGGGGGCTACAGGTAATATGGATATAAGGGAGAAATATTTTTCAATTTTCAGTTTTGAGCAAACCAGATTGACCTGATGTCTGCAACAATCATGACTCGGCTTCACCAACAATCATGACTCGGCGTCACCAATAACTATAACCTAGCATCGGCAACAACTATGACCCGGTGCTATCAATATTTACAAACCGAATATTTTGGCAATGATAAACCAACAAGTTCTACAAGCCGGCTAAAAATCAGATGAGTATTTCAAGACCAATATTTTAGTTAAGCATTGGGAGCTGAATCAAATATTCTTCACTATATATTTCTGTGAGAAGCCAATGTCAGCAAATTGATTATGAAGCTGGTCTATTGACCCGGACTGTCCAGAAGAAGGAAATGACAAGGACTTAAGGATGATCACGTGCCGGCTTACAAGACTTTTTAACCCGGAGCACAACTTGTCAAATTTGTTGTTTTTTTATTTTGCAGGATCAGTTCAAACTGGGGGCTAATGTTGTGGATATACCCCATTTTATGACCCGGCCGGACTTGGCGACTGACGAAGTGACCTGCCCGGATCTCTCCACTCATTGATGACCCGGCTGAGCCAGGTGACTCATTGGTGACCCGGCAGGTGGGTCAGAGGAGCGACAAGACCCGGTGGCCCAGAAGGCGGTTCATGGCGAGTCTGGCTCAAGCTATGGTGGGCCAGCTTAAGAGGAAAGCATAAGGAACATTTCCTTACAAGGAAGCAAGACCTGAACTTGTATTCGGCTTGTAATAGAAGATAGACTTGTCCTAATCCTACTAGGACTACTCATGTAACCCGCCCCTTCAACTTATATAAGGAGGGGCATGGCACCCTAAGAGGGATAGGGTTCCACAAGTTTCACAAGTTAGGTTTAGACAAACAAGTCAATAGTTCTCGAGATAGAGCACCCTTGTAATCATGACCATCATCATCAATATCAATGTTGCAGGATGTAGGCTTTTACCTCCACCGTGAGGGGCCGAACCTGGATAAAAGCCTCGCATCTCTCGTCCCGTTCAACCCCTCTCAAGCTATCACATAGATGTGTTGGCCTCACTACTAAGTCCTTTTCACGAGGACATCTATCGTGACAATTCCACGACAGAGGGCGCGGGAAGGAGTGCCATGTCAGAAAGCCAGGCACCATGGATAGGCGCAGGAGGGCAGCCTTGACTCTATGCGCCATTAGTGACGCAGAGGAGTCGGATTGGCGGAGTGGGGCTGTTGCCTCTTGGGTGAGGAGCCAGCCCCCGGCCACGTTTACTCAGACACATCTCCTCCTTCCTCCTAGCATATTCCCTCCACCATGGTAAGGTGGAGAGGGTGTGGTGGTACTCCAATGGTGGCGATGAGGGTCTGCACTTGACAACACCACCCTCCTCCCACTGGGGACGTAGGGGCGGAGCCCAGCGTGAGAGGAGGCGGTAGAGGATGAGGACACGGCCGACATGGCGTGGCGGTGCCTTAATCGCCCTCCTCCCGTTGCCCTAGGCCCGAACAAAGGCCACGTCGGGGACCAGCCGCTAGAATTCATTGTGAAGCTGCGCGGGCCTCCGCGCAGCCGTCTTCGGCTTCCAACTCCATTCGCATGAGTGATGGAGGTAGAACAGCCATCGGGACTGAGGCTGCACATGAGGAGTTGCTGCAATGGAAGCATGCGGGCGGACGTAGAGTTCCCTACACCTCATATCATGCTTCTCTGGCACGACTGGAAAACCTTGGCTTGTGCCCATAGCTTGGCGGCGGGGCACGTTCTTCATTTCAAGTTAATGGACGCCACCCTGCTCTCCATCAAGGTCTTCAGGCGTTCAGGTGCTCGCTTAGGGTGCTGCGTGGAGTGCTCGAACGATGACGAAAGCTCCTCCTCAAGCGATAGTAACGAGGAGGATAGTGACGGCGATGAAGGCGGCACCGATGGGGAGGACGATGACTCCGACTCTGGCTGAACACTAGCCACACCTTCACCGTCAGCATGGTGCTGGTGGCATCACCATCTTCACCCGCATCTTCTCCCGGCAAGGTGATTTGCCGGGGTGTTCGGTGTGGATGGTGTCTCCGCCTCCTCCAACAATCTTCCAGCTGGAATCCGACAGGCTTCTTCCTGGGCTCCGGCTTCGTCTTCCCTGCGAGTGTCCATGATGCCACGTCCTGTTGGCCTGGTGGCGGTGACCAGGGCATCGCCTAGCCGCTCCCTCCATCCCTCACCTTCGTCCGCGCACTCCTAATGTTGTCAAGCTGCATCCCGCGTGCCCTGATGGGGTCAGGTTGGGCTTCTGCGCAGACGCTCCTTTTTCCCTCTTTCCCTCCCACTGTAGTTCCTAGGAGGAGAGGCACAAGAAAGTGATTATGGGGCACTTATATTTTTCAATCTAAAACATGTAGGCATTTGCCAAACTTTAGTCTTGAATATGTAATCTCTTCTATATGTATTTGTACTCTGTAATGTTTTTACTTGTTTATCCACATATTAATGAAAAAATACATATTTGCCGGTGTAACACCCACAATGCGGCTATTTCTCCCACGTGTCGGGGCACGACTTAGAGGCATAGTCGTATCGTAGGTTTGTCGCAAGAGGGGTAATCTTCACACAATCCCATGTACTGAATAGAAAGGGATAGAGAGTTGGCTTACAATCGCCACTTCGCACAAATACAAGTTAAACATACACCATCCAAATTACGAACCAGGTCCGACTACGGAACCAAAATGAAGGAAGACAACCCCAAATGCTAGATCCCCAATCGCCCCAACTGGGCCCCACTACTGATCAACTAGAAAAAACATAGTAACGACCCGAATCCTCGTCGAACTCCCACTTGAGTTTGGTAGCGTCCCCAGCACTGGCATCATCAGCACCTGCATCTGTTTGGAAGTATCTGTGAGTCACGGAGACTCAGCAATCTCACACCCTCGCGATCAAGACTATTTAAGCTTGAAGCTAGAAAAAGGGGTAGTGAGGTGGAGCTGCAGCAAGCACTGGCATATATGGTGGCTAACTTACGCAAATGAGAGCGAGAAGAGAAGCAAAGCACGGTCGAGAAGCTAATAGTGATCAAGAAGTGATCCTGAAGCTACTTACGTTCAAGCATAACACGAGACCATGTTCTCTTCCCGGACACTGCCGAAAAGAGACCATCATGGCTACACACGCGGTTGATTCATTTTAATTAAGTTAAGTGTCAAGTTTTCTATAACCGGATATTAACAAATTACCATCTGCCCATAACCGTAGGCATGGCTTTCGAAAGTTCAAAACCCTGCAGGGGTGTCCCAACTTAGCCCATCACAAGCACTCATGGTCAACGAAGGATAATCCTTCTCCCAGGAAGACCTGATCAGTATCAGAATCCCGGTTACAAGACATTTCGACAATGGTACAACAAGACCAGCAAAGCCACCCGATGTGCCAACAAATCCCGATAGGAGTCGCACGTATCTCGTTCTCAAGGCAACACCGGATGAGACTAGCTACGAGTAAAACCAACCCTCAAGTTTCCCCGAGGTGGCCCTGCAGGCAGCTCGTTTCGGACCAACACTCAGAGGACCACTGGCCCGGCAGGGGGGTGTTAAAATAAAGATGACCCTCAGGCTCCGGAAACCCAAGGGAAAAAGGCTTAGGTTGTTAGGAAAATGTAAAACCAAGGTTGGGCCTTGCTGGAGGAGTTTTATTGAAAGCGAATTGTCAAGGGGTTCCCATAACACCCAACCGCGTAAGGAACGCCAAATCAAGGAACATAACACCGGTATGATGGAAACTCGGCCGGCAAGAGTGGAACAAAACACCAGGCATAAGGCCGAGCCTTCAACCCTTTTACCAAGTATATATATGCATTAAAGTAAACAAGATATAATAATGCCGAGCCTTCAACCCAACAATATCCATGTTCCAACAAGGAACAAACTTCAACTTCACCTGCAACTAGCAATGCTATAAGAGGGGCTGAGCAAAGCAGTAACATAGCCAAACAACGGTTTGCTAGGAAAGGTGGGTTAGAGGCTTGACATGGTAATATGGGAGGCATGATAAAGCAAGTGGTAGGTATCACGGCATAGCAAAAGAGCGAACAACAATCAAGCAAAAATAGAAGTGATTTCGAGGGTATGGTCATCTTGCCTGAAATCCCGCAAGGAAGAAGAACGAGTTCATGAAGAAGACAAGAGGACATAGTCGAACGAATCCTCACAACTCCCAGAATGAAACCGAAACTAACGAGAGAAGCAACCCGGAAAGAAACAAGCAACACAGTAAACAACCATCACAAAATCGTGCCGGGATGCACAACCAAGTATGATGCATGTCCGGTTTAATGAGGCATGGCATGGCAAAGTGCACAAAAAAACTACAAATTAAGTGGAGCTCAATATGCAATGAGTTGCATATTGACGGAATACCACATCAATTATTTAGTTCACTCCCGGTTAGGTACTCAACAATATTAAATGTTGGTTAACATGGCAAGGGTGAAGCATAACAAAACTATACTATCTAAACAATTTCAATGGGGCCGGATATAACAAACAACAAATCTGGTAAATCCCCCTATGCATTTACCAATTTAATGTAAACAACAATTTAAATATTATTGGTGTTGTTATCATGATGCAGTTGACATGTAGAAGTTTTAAGCAATGCTATGAAAAATGTTGACATCAAGATGATATGGGGCATTTGGTCGCCACGATAGAAAGAAAGGGGTGTCATAGCGGCGAAAATGGAAATGGAGCCACGGCAATGTTCCGATGATCCGACAACTAGTTGAGATGCCGGTGCAAGAAACAAATGTGAGATGTACGGAATGTGCAAGAGGTACGGGGAGTGATCCCGGATACCAGGTGTCCCACGAATCGGTGGCAAGGAAACGAGTGACAAAACAGACACGGTGCGAACACGGCCAAACAAGAGCATCTCATACAACACATCACAAGCATTAGTCCACGGGTGTTGTTCCGGCGGTTATACCTTCCAAGGGAGCATTCTTAGAGCGGTTCGAGTTCATAGAGGAAGTAGTTGTTCTCGCGACGGTAGTGGAAGTAGGGGTACATGACGACAGTAGAGGTATTCGCGATATTGGCGATGGTAGTGGTACATGTTTCGAAGAGGAACTTGGAGAATACGAGTAACTTGGGGTCTACGGTAGTCGTTTGCGTTCATAATTGCACGAGTTTCTGTAGATGTTCGGGGTCACGGCGAGGAACTTGACACATCGTGGAACTTGGCGTCCGAGGAATCCCGCGTAGTGGTACGCATTTCGTACATGTTCAGGGCCGTCGGCAGAGGTACTTGGCGCTTGCGGTGTGTTGCTTGGGGAAACCAGTTGTACTTGTTAGGTTCCACATGGAGATGCATCAATGGATCTCCAACTCATTTGGCGGTGGACGAACTTGGCGAAAACCACGAAGGCGGTCTTGGGCTCCCTGGCTGCCGCGTCTTGGCAGTGACAAGAGGAGCAACGAGGCCAGCGGGCTGCAACCGAAGATGGCCGGAGGTCTGTGGGCGTCCAGATCAGGTGGCCTCCTGGCTAGGCGACGACGACGGCAAGGACGCCTGAGGTGTGGGTTGGAGCAGTGCACCTGGGCGTCCATGGCAGGTTCTTTAGAGAGAAACTAAGAGAGAACCAGGGAAAGGAAAATAAACGAAGGAGAGACAGGGAAAAGGAGGCGTGATGGGGCGACCTGCTGGTGGAGGGCTCGAGTCCCTAGCGCAACAGAGAGGCAGGGAAGCGACAGGGCCGCAGCGCCATGGCGACGGAGGTGGAGGCTCCAGCTCGGGGAGGTTCAGCGAGGAGAACCGCGATGAGAGGAAGGGGAAGACCATGGATCAGGCACGATGCGCGGCCCCTCTGCCTGCACTAGGAGAACCAGAGGAGAGGGTCGAGGGAAATGGCAGGAGAGACAGGGGATCGAGCGGACTGGGGCGCTGCAAGGGAGATTGAAGAGAGGGAAAAGGGGATCGATCGCGGCCTCATGGCTTGATGCGTGCGTGAGCGGCAGCCTGGAGGGAGATGAGGGAGATGCCAGGGGTGTGCTAGGGTTAGGAGGGGCGGCTGGGCCTTGGGAGGCCGGCCCAGTGGAGAGGAAAACGGCCAGGGGCCTGCTGGGCTGCTCTCTCCTACTCTCTTTCTCATTTCTTTTTATTTGTAAAAATAGCAAATAGCAAAGCAATAAATAAGAGAAAGAAAAGGTTGGAGAAGGAATTTGGGCACTTGGATAATTTCCCCGGACTCACAAAATGTGCAAGGTCCATGAACAAAAGGAGTGGCCATGATTGCAAGAATTAAATTCAAAGTCATTTGAATTTAATTCAAAGGTTTGAACAAGGACTGGGAATTAGAAGTGTCCAAAAATGTTAAGATTTTCAAAGGAGCCTCAATAAATGGAGAAGGAATTGTCAGCAAGGTTTCGGGATCAACTCAAAGTAGAAAAGGCATGAGATTATTTCTGCAAGTGTGTTGTGATAATTCCAAATTAAAGGAATATTTGATATAGCTCCCTAATATTGGGAGGATAAATTATAAAGAGAATCACCATGTGAATTTCCTCGATTTAAAGGGACCAAAGATCCATGCAATTTATTTAGTTGAGTTTTAAAACAGGTTGCATGATGACATGATGCAATGCACATGATGCAATGATGAATGCAACGAACCAAACAAATCACACGACCAAACCCAGAAATCATGGAAGGCACCTGAAGCTCCGGTCTTGGGGCATCACAACACTCCACCACTACGAGAGGATCTCGTCCCGAGATCTAGGATGGCACTGGAGGGAAACGGAAGAGGAAGAGAAGAGGTAAAAGTAAGTTGCTTCTTTGACAAACTAGTGAAACCACGAACCTTGAGAGGTTGAACAAATTGAACGAAAGAATACAACGAAGATGCACAAAGTTGAAAACACTCTGTTAGAAAAGAGGAACAAGTAACATTACGAGAACCTTGTAGGTTGAAAGACATCAGAAAAAAAAGGTTGCAATGGAAAAGAAGTACATGCAAGCACTCCGGTTGAAATGAGATGTACAAGGAACGATAAGGATCAAATTTGACAACACCTCGGTTAGAAATGGAAGGCAATAATATGGACTTGGCAAAATGAATGCACTTGGATGAGACTCCGATTAGAAGAGGAATGATAGCCACAACAGTCCGGTTAAAACAAGGTAGAGAAGGAATAAGAATGATATAATTTGGACATCACTTTGACTGTAAATGGAAGGAATTGAACATGATCTTGACAAGATGAGAAGATACTTGAAAAGAGTACAGGACACTTTGGTTAAAAGGATAAGCACGAAAAGAACACGATCCTCACAATTCAAGATGATGAGTGAAAAGAGCAACATCACAAAGCCTCCGAGAGAAAGAATAGAGGATCGATCATTGGAATGAAAGAATGGAGAAGAAAATGACAACTTCTGCCACAAAAGAGCTTGGAGAGCACCCTTCCAAGAAGGTTATAACGGAGTTGTTGGAAAAAATCAACAACAAAACAAATAAACTTGTAGTGAGCTTATGGAAAACATCTCAAAATTATGAGGTGAAATTCTACCACTAACGGAAACAATAGATTGGATTGATATCAACAAGGAGACGAGAAAATTATTTCACCAGAAGGATAAATGAAGAACTTGGGTCATTTATGAGCACATAAAATATCAATAATCCCTAGGGAAAGCTTTAGGTGAAATATAACCCAAGATAATTCCAATGAAGAGATTGATGGGTTGCAAAGGCTCTCATGAACGAATTCAAAATGATGGGTTTAAAATATGTCATTTCGGACAGCTTGTGCATCACGAAACACGAAGGGAAATTGTCAATAGTGACATAACACCACCTCAAAAGATAAAAGAGCAAGAATTGCACTTCGGAATGCAAGATGAAGAAATGCTTGAACTCCTCAAAACAAGACATGTGTTGAGCACCATGTTTATTTGAGAGTATAGCTTGGCGGATCATAACT
This sequence comes from Triticum dicoccoides, assembly GCF_002162155.2. Lineage (NCBI taxonomy): Eukaryota > Viridiplantae > Streptophyta > Magnoliopsida > Poales > Poaceae > Triticum > Triticum dicoccoides. The sequence goes on from NC_041392.1 coordinate 400,116,287, forward strand.
TCGAGAGAAAAACTTGAAGAACAATTAGAGAATGAAAAGAACCCCTGACGAACCACCATGTTGAGCCTCCAAGAAGAACTCCGGTAATAAAAGAATAATCAAAAAGAAAAGGAAGTTGAGAACATAAGGTGAAGCCTTGTGATGATTTAGATGAAACAACGTGGTGATATAGTTGAGAGATTTTGAAACTCCAGGAAAAGTAGGAAGCACTTGAACCGCGGATTTACTCATCATGAACAAACTCTGGAAGAATGCATCCATCATTTGGATGAAGCAAGAATAAGAATTATGTTATGCGTATCCTTCACCAATTTAAATTGATGACAATCAACAAATTGCATACAACTTATTCCGGTAGAAAGGATTAAGAGAGATATATAGATAACTTGAGAAGGTCCTCAACGAACCACCGGTAGGAATGAAACAACGAATGAATTGATATGATAACAGAGAAAAAGAAATCTTGAACGAACCACCGTAAGAATTGAAAAATGAACAAAGTAAAGGGATGAATCACCGGTAAGAATTTGAAAACGAGCAAAGATACTTGGGGAAATTTAGATACATGAGAATGGAGAGATCATGAACTGATTAGAGGATATTTGCACGATGCACCGGTAAGATTTGGAGAACAAGAGCTGAAAGCTCAGAATGAGTAATTCAGAGATGATGGGCTCCGGAGAATCAAACTGAAAAGGCTCCTGATTTGCTCCGGAAGGGTGAAAAGAATTCTCACAATCAAAAATAATTATGAGAGGGTGGCAACAAGCTAGGACCATGAATCTTCACGAGAACGGAGCAAGATTTAAGAGAAACTCTTCTTTAGTCTTCAAAAGCAGAGAATGACGATGGGAAACACCACCATGAATTGTTGAGGCACTCTGGAATGAAAATTATAAAGGTTGAAACAAGGATGAAAAGAATATGAAAGCGAACTTGGAGGATATATTTGACTGATGACAAATCATTCTTAGGTGAAACTTTGAAATGAATTTGAGAAGCTCCGTGATAATTAGAAGAGTCAGATAAGATCCTGGAAAAAGACCTGTTGGTTAGGGCCCACTCAAGAGAAACATTGTTGGAATGATTTAAAAGAGAGATTGCGCCGGTTGAATTAAATGGCTTGAATGAGATAACAACCTCAGAATAGGTTGAACGAATGCAGGGTGGAAACACGAATCTTTGATATATCTTTAGCACTCCGAAACAAATGAGTAGTGGGAGGTGAATGATAAAGAGGTGCACCGGCATGAGAAAACATTTGAAATGAGGAAAAGGATACGATCAACACGAAAGCTTGAATTGGATCCACCGGAGAAGAAAAGAGAACGAAGAATGATAACTTGAAGCTCCGTTAGTATCTTCCTGAGAATCACCGGATAAGAATGCAGAAGAAGACGAATGGAGAGACTTCACATGAATAAAATGGATAATTGATTAAGACATCTAATTCCTTGAAGTAAAAAGGGTGGGAGGGTGGGAAAACAAAGGTAGCTTGGGACGAACGAAATGAACAACATTGGGAAAACTGAGAGGTGATCTTGCGAATGTTGAAATGATCGGATCCACTTGAAGAGAAGCACACCGGTTGAGAAGAAATTGAGATGACAAACTCAATGATCAACAAGGATTAGCATCCACATAGAAATATGAGGACACCTCTTAAGGAAGGTATGGCATCAACACTTGACTACGAAGCAACTTGAATACCACAACTGAATCAAAACAAAGGGTTAGCTTGCAAAATAAGCCGGAAACAAACATATGATACATCCCATATCGTATCATGTGTCTGTTGGAAAGATATCCTACGAGATACTTGAATTCCCACTTATAAACTCCCGAAACTTTCTGGTTATGCTATCAGGTGTTGGGGATACAGGGGAAGCATAATATCTCACCCAACCTAACAATTCCTACATCCAGCTGTATCCATCCTTCAACACATAACCAAGAAAACTTCAGAAATCATGTACCTCAACCTTCAAAAAGCATCCGTAATATGAGTTATGGAAATACTCCCGAACTCCCGCCACAATACTGGGTGGCGTCGAGGTTATCTCACCAACAACTGCATAAACGAGATTTTCGATGTCGGCGAACTCAGGTATTCCAGAACTGCAATGATAAAATTGTGACGACAACGCCTCGGAGCTCAACTCCCCGGGACACTACCACAACCCCTAAATGTTGGGAGGCACTAGGAACAATGTTCTCATCACAAAACCATCGGAACGATTCCAAGATACTCGTGTGATCCTAAAAAAATTCATGAAATTTGAGGAGAGAAGAGTCAAAACTCTACGTTAGAAGGCCTCACCAGAGCGACGAAGGGACTGAGGAGTAAAAAGAATCCTACTCTCCAATATATATATATATAATCCTAGGAATCAAAACATTTCGTTCTAGAGTCAACAACGTCAGCGATTCGATCAAACAGGGGGCTCCTAAGTCGGGGAAGGCCCCCTTCGAGATTCTCTATGGCAGAAAGTGCCATACTCCTCTTAATTGGTCAGAGACTGGTGAATGCCAACTTCTTGGCAATGACTTAATCACAGAGGCTGAAGAAATGTGTAAAGTCATCCGTGAAAATCTCAAACCCACGCAATCGCGCCAGAAGAGTTACTATGATATCAAGCATCGTGACTTGGTTTTCGAGATCGGAGACCATGTCTACCTCCGCGTCTCTCCAATGAAAGGCACTCGTCGCTTCGGTATCAAAGGGAAGCTTTCCCTAGATACGCGAGTCCTTTCAATATCATTGGCAAAATAGGCGATATGGCCTATCAACTTGAGCTTCCGTCCAACTTCGCAAACGTGCACGAGGTGTTTCACGTGTCACAGCTTCGCAAGTGCTTCAAGATGCCTGAGCGCACCATCAACTTCGAAGAGATTGATCTCCAAGAAGACATGTCTTATCATGAGCATGGCGTTGCTATTCTTGAAGAAACCAAGCGCAAGACTCGCAATAAGTATATCAAATTCCTGAAAGTGAAGTGGTCACACCATTCCGACCGAGAAGCCACCTGGGAACGTGAGGACCACCTCCATCCTGAATATCCGGAGTTCTTTCAGTCCTAGATCTCGGGAGGAGATCCTTTTGTAGTGGTGGAGTGTCATAACACCCCGGATGTAACTTACCATATTTGTAACTCCGACGCTGCCATTTTCGTCTTTATGTTATGAGATTCGTGGTTGGGTTTGTGTCTTTGTTTTGCATTTTGCTCATGTCATGCATTTCATATCATGTCATCATGTGCATCGCATTTGCATACGTGTTCGTCTCATGCATCCGAGCATCTTCCCCGTTGTCCGTTTTGCAATCTGACACTCCCACGTGCACCGACGTTCCCCTTTTGTCTCTTTTCGTGTGCGGGTGTTTAACATTCTCGGAATGGACCGAGATTTGCAAAGTGGCCTTGGTACACCACTAGTAGACCGCCTGTCAAGCTTCGTGTCTTTTGGAGTCCGTTTGATACTCCAACGGTTAATCGGGGAACCGCAAAGGCCTCGTGTGTGTTCCAGCCCAACACCCCTCCAAAACAGCCAATAACCCATCCAAACCTCTCCCATGTACTCCGCCATCCGATCACGATCACATGGCTAAAAACTACACCTCATTTGGACACTCCTATCCCCTCCTAGGTATATATATGTGCAACCCTCTCCAAATCCCGGACGAAACCCTAGTCTTCTCCTCCCTCTCGCCCAGCGGATAGTCCATACGCCGCCCACCGCCGCGGGCCCGCCGAGCCCGTCCGACGCCGCCCTGCACCCGCATTGCCCCGCGCGCCCACGCTCCTCCGCACCGCCCGAGCACACGGCTCCGCTCGCCGGCAACCACGCCCGCCGTCCGGCCACCGTCCGCCGCCTCCAACGCAACCGCGCCCGCCGTCCGCTGCCTCCAACGCGTCCCGCGCTGTCCACGCTCGCCGCCGACGAACCCCGGCGCCAGATCCGGCCGCACCAGAACTCCGATGAGCTTCCCGCAAGCTCCGGCCACCGCCTCTCCTTCCTCTCCGGCGATCTACTCCGACCATTCTCATTTGCCGTGCAACCCTAGTTCGGAGATCTGAGGAGGGTATATTTCTCCAAGTCCTCAAACCCTAACCTTTTAAGCCCCTGTTCATCATGCCATAACTTGTTGCATACTGCATTGTTTCATGCACATGACAAATATCAAAATGTTCATCATGATGTGCTCTTCATTTTGTTCCATTGTGCCATGCTTGTTTGAGCCAATCTTGATGCCCAAATCGTTGATGCAAGAGTGCTATAAATTGTTAGGTGCTGATTCTTAGCAGATTATGAGAATTTGTCATTTTTTCCACATTTGTTGTGTGCTGCATATGGGCATGAGCTCTACATGTGTTTTGATCTGTGCCATGCCATCTTTACAGGGGTGTTTGCCATGTTTTTTTGTGATCTTTTTGGTGACTAGCACAAGCATCCAAAGTAGCCTTCGTGATATTGTTGATTTCAGGATCTCAGGATTTTGGCTAAGTCTTTGTCTGCTGTTATTTTGATGCCATGTAACTATGTTGCTACAGTGAGATACATGCTTTTTTTGAGTTGCTTCAGTAAGGATGATTTGGACATATGGTTATGCTCTATCCATCCATGCCACTGTTTGCAATTATGGAGTGCCCTAGCATGACTTAATCTTGCTCTACTTTTGCTATGAAATGTTCCTGGCAGATTGTTTACATGTTAATCAATTTTGCCATGATTGTTGTAGCTGATCCAAGCATGCTATAAACTTGTTCTTGCCATGGTTAGCCTTAAGATCATGTATTCTTGCTGGTAGTGTGCTTATCTTGTCATGTAATGCCTTGTGTTAAGTGAATCGAGCTCGCAAAGATGCCTTCGTAATTCTGTTTATGACATGCCCAGTTTTTTGCTAAGTCTGAATCTGTTAACGAAACTTGCTATATTTACGTGGGTTCCATCATATCTTCTGTGCCTTTTTGGCTCATGGTCAGTAAGGGACTTTTGTTCTATTCTTTGAGTAGATTCACGCCATGCCTTTTTTTGCTATGATATGTTCCTGTAGCATGTTTTTTGCTTGCTCTAAACATTGCTTCCTGATGTTAATTCATGGCATGTTAGTATTTTCACAAAGTCTGTGAAGCTGATATCTTTTGCACTTTTTCCATGCTTATTTGAACCTGCTTTTGTGTGATTTAGCCATATCTTAGTGTTCATCTTTTGTCAAGCATCTTGAGTAGATCACTGACATGTGCTTTGTTGATATGTTGGAGTGCAGTAGCTTAGTTTCTTGTTGCATTCTAGATGGCATCGTGCTGTTAATCGCAGAATTGTGTCATTCTTGTTTTGCTTGCCATTTGCAAAACGAGTATCCGATTCTGGTGATCTTTATATCGATTTCGACCGAAATCATCTCATCTTTCCAGCGGTCCACTTGTTTTGCCAAGTTGATTCCTTGTTCATCCTTTTCCTTCCGGAGCACACATATGCATTGCATAACACATCTCGCATATCATGCCATGTTTTCCATCATGTTTCTTGCGCATTGCATCGTGGTTGATTGTTGTTTCCTTTGCTTGTGTTCTTGCTTTGGGTAGAGCTGGGAGATGAGTATGTGATCGAGGAACCCTTTGAGTACGCTAACGGAGATCAAGCTTTCATCAACTTTGAGAACTTTGCAGGCAAGATGACCGTACCCTCAAAATCACTTCTATCTTTGCTTGCTAGTTGCTCGCTTTTTTGCTATGCCGAGATACCTACCACTTGTATTATCATGCCTCCCATATTGCCATGTCAAGCCTCTAACCCACCTTCCCTAGCAAACCGTTGTATGGCTATGAGGCTATGTTATCGCTTTGCTCAGCCCCTCTTATAGCGTTGCTAGTTGTAGGTGCAGACGAAGTTTGTTCCATGTTGGAACATGGTTATTGTTGGGATATCATTATTATATCTTGTTTACTTTAATGCACCTATATACTTGGTAAAGGGTCGAAGGCTCGGCCTTATGCCCAGTATTTTGTTCCACTCTTGCCGCCCTAGTTTCCGTCATACCGGTGTTATGTTCCTTGATTTTGCGTTCCTTACGCGGTTGGGTGTTATGGGAACCCCTAGACAGTTCGCCTTGAATAAAACTCCTCCAGCAAGGCCCAACCTTGGTTTTCCCATTTGCCTACCTACCACCATATACCTTCCCTTGGGTTCTGCAGACTCAAGGGTCATCTTTATTTTAAACC
>NC_041392.1:400122789-400160293 GCF_002162155.2 Triticum dicoccoides
CCAGTGCTCCTCTGAGTGTTGGTCCGAACCGAGCTGCTTGTGGGGCCACCTCGGGGAAACTTGAGGGTTGGTTTTACTCGTAGCTAGTCTCATCTGGTGTTGCCCTGAGAACGAGATACGTGCGACTCCTATCGGGATTTGTCGGCACATCGGGCGGCTTTGCTGGTCTTGTTTTACCATTGTCGAAATATCTTGTAACCGGGATTCCGAGACTGATCGGGTCTTCCTGCGAGAAGGAATATCCTTCGTTGACTGTGAGAGCTTGTGATGGGCTAAGATGGGACAACCCTGCAGGGTTTTGAACTTTCGAAAGCCGTGCCCGCGGTTATGGGCAGATGGGAATTTGTTAATGTCCGGTTGTAGAGAACTTGAAACTTAACTTAATTAAAATGAATCAACCGCGTGTGTAGCCGTGATGGTCTCTTTTCGGCGGAGTCTGGGAAGAGAACACGGTCTCGTGTTATGCTTGAACGTAAGTAGCCTCAGGATCACTTCTTGATCATTATTAGCTTCTCAACCATTCTTTGCTTCTCTTCTCGCTCTCTTTTGCGTAAGTTAGCCACCATATATGCTAGTGCTTGCTGCAGCTCCACCTTACTACCCTCTTCCTACCTTAAGCTTAAAGAGTCTTGATCGCGAGGGTGTGAGATTGCTGAGTCCCCGTGACTCACAAATACTTCCAAATAGATGCAGGTGCCGATGATGCCAGTGCAGGGGACGCTACCGAACTCAAGTGGGAGTTCGACGAGGATTCGGGCCATTACTATGTTTCTTTTCCGGATGATCAGTAGAGGAGCCCACTTGGGGTGATCGGGGATCTAGCATTTGGGGTTCTCTTTCTTTATTTTGGTACCGTAGTCGGACCTTGATTGTATTTTGGATGATGTATGATATATTTATGTATTGTGTGATGTGGTGATTGTAAGCCAAATCTTTATCCCATTCTTATTCAGTACATGGGATGTGTAAAGGTTACCCCTCTTGCGACAAGCCTACCATGCGGTTACGCCTCTTAGTCGTGCTCCGACACGTGGGAGATATAGCCGCATCGTGGGTGTTACAAGTTGGTAATCAGAGCCTTCCCCGACTTAGGAGCCCCCTGCTTGATCGAATCGCTGATGTTGAGTCTAGAACAAAATGTTTTGAGTCTTAGGATTATATATATCGGAGAGTAGGATTATTTTTACTCCTCAGTCCCTTCGTCTCTCTGGTGAGGCCTCTTGATGTAGAAGTTTTGACTATTCTCTCCTCAAATTTCAATAAAAAAATTTAGGATCACGTGGGTATCTTGGAATTGTTCCGATGGTTTTGTGACGAGAACACTGTTCTTGGTGCCTCCTAACATTTAGGGGTTGTGGCAGTGTCCCGGGGAGTTGAGCTCCGAGGTGTTGTCATCATAATTTTATCGTTGCAGTTCTGGAAGACCTGAGTTTCCCGACATAGAAAATCTCTTTTATGAAGTTGTTGGCGAGATAACCTCGACACAACCCAGTACTTGGGTGGGAGTTCGGGAGTATTGCCATAACTCGTATAACGGATGCTTTTCGAAGGCTGAGGTAAACGATTTCCAAAGGTTTCTTGGTTATGTCTTGAAGCATAGATACAGCTGGATGTACGTATTGTTAGTCTGGGTGAGATATTATGCTTCCCCTGTATCCCCAACACCTGATTGCGTAACCAGAAAATTTCGGGAGTTTATAAGTGGGAATTCAAGTAGCTCCTAGAATATATTTCCAACAGACACATGATATGATATGGGATCTATCATATGTTTGTTCCAGCTTATTTTCCAAGCCAATCCTTTGTTTTGTTTTGGTTTTTGGTATTCGAGTTGCTTCGTAGTCAAGTGTTGAATCCATACCTTTTCCTAAGCGGCATTCTCACATTCCAATGTGGATGCTAATCCTTCGTGATAATCGAGATTTTCATGACAATCCTTTTCAACCTGCGTGTTTCTCTTCAAGTGGATCCGATCATTTTCCCATCCGCAAGACCCAATCTCAGTTTTCTCAACGTGGTTTGTTTCATCCGTTCCCAAGTTGCTTTTGTTTTTCCCGCCCTCCCACCCATTTTCTTCGAGGACTCAGTTTTCTGAATCAAGTATCCATCTTATGGTTGTGAAGTTTCTTCATTCTTTCCTCAATGTTCTTACCCGGTGGTTCTCATGAAGATGCGCTACAAGTTCATCATTCTTCATTCCATTTCTTCTTCAGTGGACTCTATGTTGGGGAACGTAGTAATTTCAAAAAAATTCCTACGCACACGCAAGATCATGGTGATGCATAGCAATGAGAGGGGAGAGTGTTGTCTACGTACCCTCGTAGACCGGAAGCGGAAGCGTTATAACAATGCGGTTGATGTAGTCATACGTCTTCACGGCCCGACCGATCAAGCACCGTAACTACGGCACCTCGAGTTCTAGCACACGTTCAGGTCGATGACGATCCCTGGAATCCGATCCAGCAGAATGTCGGGGAAGAGTTCCATCAGCACGACGGCGTGGTGACGATCTTGATGTTCTACCGTCGCAGGGCTTCGCCTAAGCACCACTACAATATTATCGAGGATTATGGTGGAGGGGGGCACCGCACGTGGATAAGAGATCAATGATCAATTGTTGTGTCTATGGGGTGCCCCCCCCCCCGCCCCCGTATATAAAGGAGCAAGGGAGGGAGGCGGCCGGCCTAGGAGGAGGGCGCGCCAAGGGGGGAGTCCTACTCCCACCGGGAGTAGGACTCCTCCTTCCCTTGTTGGAGTAGGAGAGAAGGAAAGAGGGCGAGAGGAACAAGGAAAAGTGGGCTGCACCCCTTGTCCAATTTGGACCAGAGGGGGGGACGCACACCTCCTTCCTTTTGGCCTCTCTCCTCTATTCCCGTATGGCGCAATAAGGCCCATATACTCCCTGGCGAATTCCCGTAACTCTCCGGTACTCCCAAAAATACCCGAATCACTCGGAACCTTTCCGATGTCCGAATATAGTCGTCCAATATATCGATCTTTATGTCTCAACCACTTCGAGACTCCTCGTCATGTCCACGATCTCATCCGGGACTCCGAACTCCTTCGGTACATCAAAACTCATAAACTAATAATATAACTGTCATCGAAACCTTAAGCGTGTGGACCCTACGGGTTCGAGAACAATGTAGACATGACCGAGACACGTCTCCGGTCAATAACCAATAGCGGAACCTGGATGCTCGTATTGGCTCCCACATATTCTACGAAGATCTTTATAGGTCAGACTGCATAACAACATACGTTGTTCCCTTTGTCATCAGTATATTACTTGCCCGAGATTCGATCGTCGGTATCTCAATACCTAGTTCAATCTCGTTACCGGCAAGTCTCTTTATTCGTTCCGTAATACATCATCCTGTAACTAACTCATTAGTTGCAATGCTTGCAAGGCTTAAGTGATGTGCATTACTGAGAGGGCCCAGAGATACCTCTCCGACAATCGGAGTGACAAATCCTAATCTCGAAATACGCAACCCAACAAGTACCTTCGGAGACACCTGTAGAGCACCTTTATAATCACCCAGTTACGTTGTGACGTTTGGTAGCACACAAAGTGTTCCTCCGATAAACGGGAGTTGCATAATCTCATAGTCATAGGAACATGTATAAGTCATGAAGAAAGCAATAGCAACAAACTATACGATCAAGTGCTATGCTAACGGAATGGGTCAAGTCAATCACATCATTCTCCTAATGATGTGATCCCGTTAATCAAATGAGAACTCATGTCTATGGTTAGAAAACATAACCATCTTTGATCAACGAGCTAGTCAAGTAGAGGCATACTAGTGACACTCTGTTTGTCTATGTATTCACACATGTATTATGTTTCCGTTTAATACAATTCTAGCATGAATAATAAACATTTATCATGATATAAGGAAATAAATAATGACTTTATTATTGCCTCTAGGGAATATTTCCTTCAGTCTCCCACTTGCACTAGAGTCAATAATCTAGTTCACATCGCCATGTGATTTAATACCAATAGTTCACATCAGAATGTGATTAACACCCATAGTTCACATCGACATGTGACCAACACACAAAGGGTTTACTACAGTCAATAATCTAGTTCACATCGCTATGTGATTAACACCCAAAGAGTACTGAGGTGTGATCGTGTTTTGCTTGTGAGAGAAGTTTAGTCAACGGGTCTGCCATATTCAAATCCGTAAGTATTTTGCAAATTTCTATGTCAACAATGCTCTACACAGAGCTACTCTAGCTAATTGCTCCTACTTTCAATATGTATCCAGATTGAGATTTAGAGTCATCTGGACCAATGTCAAAATTTGCATCGACGTAACCCTTTACGACGAAACTTTTGTCACTTCCATAATCTAGAAACATATCCTTATTCCACTAAGGATAATTTTGACTAATGTCCAGTGATCTACTCCTAGATCACTATTGTACTCCCTTGCCAAAAACAGTGTAGGGTATACAATAGATCTGGTACACAGCATGGCATACTTTATAGAACCTATGGCTGAGGCATAGGGAATGACTTTCATTCTCTCTCTATCTTCTGCCGTGGTCGGGTTTTGAGTCTTACTCAACTTCACACCTTGTAACACAGGCAAGAACTCCTTCTTTGACTGTTCCATTTTTGAACTACTTCAAAATCTTGTCAAGGTATGTACTCATTGAAAAACTTATCAAGCGTCTTGATTTATCTCTATAGATCTTGATGCTCAATATGTAAGCAGCTTCACTGAGGTCTTTCTTTGAAAAAACTCCTTTCAAACATTCCTTTATGCTTTGCAGAATAATTCTACATCATCTCCGATCAACAATATGTCATACATATACTTATCAGAAATGCTGTAGTGCTCCCACTCACTTCCTTTTAAATACAGGCTTCACCGCAAGTCTGTATAAAACTATATGCTTTGATCAACTTATCAAAGCGTATATTCCAACTCCGAGATGCTTGCACCAGTCCATAGATGGATCGTTGGAGCTTGCATATTTTCTTAGCACCTTTAGGATTGACAAAACTTTCTTGTTGCATCATATACAACTCTTCTTTAATAAATCCATTAAGGAATGTAGTTTTGTTTATCCATTTTCCAGATTTCATAAAATGTGGCAATTGCTAACATGATTCGGACAGACTTAAGCATAGATACGAGTGAGAAACTCTCATCGTAGTCAAGACCTTGAACTTGTCGAAAACCTTTTTGCGACAATTCTAGCTTTGAAGATAGTAACACTACTATCAGCGTCTGTCTTCCTCTTGAAGATCCATTTATTTTCCATGGCTTGTCGATCAACGGGCAAGTCAACCTAAGTCCACACTTTGTTCTCATACATGGATCCCATCTCAGATTTCATGGCCTCAAGCCATTTCGCGGAATTTGGGCTCATCATCGCTTCCTCATAGTTCGTAGGTTTGTCATGGTCAATTAACATGATCTCCAGAACAGGATTACCGTACCACTTTGTTGCGGATCTCACTCTGGTTGACCTTACGAGGTTCGGTAGTAACTTGATCTGAAGATACATGATCATCATCATTAGCTTCCTCACTAATTGGTGTAGGAGTCACAGAAATAGATTTCTGTGATGAACTACTTTCCAATAAGGGAGCAGGTACAGTTACCTCATCAAGTTCTACTTTCCTCCCACTCACTTCTTTTGAGAGAAACTCCTTCTCTAGAAAGGATCCAATCTCAACAACAAATATCTTGCCTTCGGATCTGTGATAGAAGGTGTACCCAACAGTTACTTTTGGGTATCCTATGAAGATGCACTTCTCCGACTTGGGTTTAAGCTTATCAAGATGAAACTTTTTCACATAAGCATTGCAACCCCAAACTTTAAGAAACGACAACTTAGGTTTCTTGCTAAACCATAGTTCATACGGTGTCATCTCAATGGATTTAGATGGTGCCCTTTTTAATGTGAATGCAGCTGTCTCTAATGCATAACCCCAAAACCATAGTGGTAAATCAGTAAGAGACATCATAGATTGCACTATATCAAATAAAGTACGATTATGATGTTCGGACACACCATTACGCTGTGGTGTTCCAGGTGGCATGAGTTTGTGAAACTATTCCACATTGTTTTAATTGAAGACCAAACTCGTAACTCAAATATTTGTCTCTGTGATCAGATCATAGAAACTTTATTTTCTTGTCACGATGATTTTCCACTTCACTCTGAAGTTTTTGAACTTTTCAAATGTTTCAGACTTTTGTTTCATCAAATAGATATACCCATATCTGCTCAAATCATCTGTGAAGGTCAGAAAATAACGATACCCGCCGCGAGCCTCAACATTCATCGGACTGCATACATCAGTATGTATTATTTCCAACAAGTTTGTTGCTTGCTCCATTGTTCCAGAGAACGGAGTCTTAGTCATCTTGCCCATGAGGCATGGTTCGCAAGCATCAACTGATTCATAATCAAGTGATTCCAAAAGCCCATCAGCATGGATTTTCTTCATGTGCTTTACACCAATATGACCTAAACGGCAGTGCCACAAATAAGTGCACTATCATTATTAACTTTGCATCTTTTGGCTTCAGTATTATAAAAATGTGTATCACCACGATCGAGATCCAACAACCCATTTTCATTGGGTGTATGACCATAGAAGGTTTTATTCATGTAAACAGAACAACAATTATTCTCTAACTTACATGAATAACCGTATTGCAAAAAACATGATCCAATCATATTCATGCTCAACGCAAATACTAAATAACATTTATTTTAGGTTTAACACTAATCCCAAAAGTATAGGGAGTGTGCGATGATGATCATATCAATCTTGGAACCATTTCCAATACACATCGTCACTTCACCCTTAACTAGTCTCTGTTCATTCTGCAACTCCCGTTTCGAGTTACTATTCTTAGCAACTGAACCAGTATCAAATGCCGAGGGGTTGCTATGAACACTAGTAAAGTACACATCAATAACATGTATATCCAATATACCTTTGTTTACTTTGCCATCCTTCTTATCCGCCAAATACTTGGGGTAGTTCCTCTTCCAATGACCAGTCCCTTTGCAGTAGAAGCACTCAGTTTTAGGCTTAGGTCCAGACTTGGGTTTTTTCACTTGAGCAGCAACTTGTTTGCCGTTCTTCTTGAAGTTCCCTTTGTTTCCCTTTGCCCTTTTCTTGAAACTAGTGGTCTTGTTAATCATCAACACTTGATGCTCTTTATTGATTTCTACCTTCATCAATTTCATCATCATGTAAAGCTCGGGAATCATTTTCATCATCCCTTGCATACTATAGTTCATCACGAAGTTCTACTAACTTGGTGATGGTGACTAGAGAATTCTGTCAATCACTATTTTATCTGGAAGATTAACTCCCACTTGATTCAAGCGATTGTAGTACCCAGACAATCTGAACACATGCTCACTGCTTGAGCTATTCTCCTCCATCTTTTAGCTATAGAACTTGTTGGAGACTTCATATCTCTCAACTCGGGTATTTGCTTGAAATATTAACTTCAACTCCTGGAACGTCCATATGATCCATGACGTTCAAAACGTCTTTGAAGTCCCGATTCTATGCTATTAAGCATGGTGCACTAAACTATCAAGTAGTCATCATATTGACCTAGCCAAACGTTCATGACGTCTGCATCTGCTCCTGCAATAGGCCTATCACCTAGCGGTGCATTAAGGACATAATTCTTCTGTGCAGCAATGAGGATAAACCTCAGATCACGGATCCAATCCGAATCATTGCTACTAACATCTTTCAACTTAGTTTTCTCTAGGAACATATCAAAAATAAAATAGGGGAGCTAAACGCAAGCTATTGATCTACAACATAGATATGCTAATACTACCAGGACTAAGAGCATGATAAATTTAAGTTCAGTTAATCATATTACTTAAGAACTCCCACTTAGAAAGGCATCCCTCTAATCTTCTAAGTGATCACGTGATCCAAATCAACTAAACCATAACCGATCATCACGTGAAATGGAGTAATTTTCAATGGTGAACATCACTATGTTGATCATATCTACTATATGATTCACGCTCGACCTTTCAGTCTCAGTGTTCCGAGGCCATATCTGCATATGCTAGGCTCGTCAAGTTTAACCTGAGTATTCTGCGTGTGCAAAACTGGCTTGCACCCGTTGTAGATGGACGTAGAGCTTATCACACCTGATCATCACGTGGTGTCTAGGCACAATGAACTTTGGCAATGGTGCATACTCAGGGAGAACACTTTTATCTTGAAATTTAGTGAGAGATCATCTTATAAAGCTACCGTCAATTAAAGCAAGATAAGATGCATAAAAGATAAACATCACATGCAATCAAAATATGTGACATGATATGGCCATCATCATCTTGTGCCTTTGATCTCCATCTCCAAAACATCGTCATGATTTCCATCGTCACCGGCATGACACCATGATCTCCATCATCTTGATCTATATCAATGTGTCGTCACATCTATTGCTATCGCATAGCGATAATTGTAAAGAAATTATTTGGCGCTTGCATCTTATGCAATAAAGAGACAACCATAAGGCTTCTGCCAGTTGCCGATAACTTCAACAAAACATGAGCATCTTATACAACAACTTATATCTCATCACGTCTTGACCATATCACATCATAACATGCCCTGCAAAAACAAGTTAGATGTCCTCTACTTTGTTGTTACAAGTCTTACGTTTCTGCTACGGGCTGAGCAAGAACCGTTCTTACCTACGCATCGAAAACCACAATGATAGTTTGTCAAGTTAGTGCTGTTTTAACCTTCTCAAGGACAGGGCGTAGCCACACTCGGTTCAACTAAAGTTGGAGAAACTAACACCCGCTAGTCACATGTGTGCATAGCACGGCGGTAAAACCAGTCTTGTGTAAGCGTACGTGTAATGTCTGTCCGGGCCGCTTCATCCAACAATACCGCCGAACCAAAGTGTGACATGCTGGGAAGCAGTATGACTTATATCGCCCACAACTCACTTGTGTTCTACTCGTGCATATGACATCTACGCATGTAACCTGGCTCTAATACAACTGTTGGGGAACGTAGTAATTTCAAAAAAATTCCTACGCACACGCAAGATCATGGTGATGCATAGCAACGAGAGGGGAGAGTGTTGTCTACGTACCCTCGTAGACCGGAAGCGGAAGCGTTATAACAACGCGGTTGATGTAGTCATACGTCTTCACGGCCCGACCGATCAAGCACCGAAACGATGGCACCTCCGAGTTCTAGCACATGTTCAGCTCGATGACGATCCCCGGACTCCAATCCAGCAGAATGTCGGGGAAGAGTTCCGTCAGCACGACGGCCTGGTGACGATCTTGATGTTCTACCGTCGCAGGGCTTCGCCTAAGCACCGCTACAATATTATTGAGGATTATGGTAGAGGGGGGCACCGCACTCGGCTAAGAGATCAATGATCAATTGTTGTGTCTATGGGGTGCCCCCTTCCCCCATATATAAAGGAGCAAGGGAGGGAGGCGGCCGGCCTAGGAGGAGGGCGCGCCAAGGGGGGAGATCTACTCCCACCGGGAGTAGGACCCCTCCTTCCCTTGTTGGAGTAGAAGAGAAGGAAAGAGGGGGAGAGGAACAAGGAAAAGTGGGTTGCACCCCTTGTCCAATTCGGACCAGAGGGGGGGCGCACGCCTCCTTCCTTTTGGCCTCTCTCATCTATTCCCGTATGGCCCAATAAGGCCCATATACTCCCCGGCGAATTCCCGTAACTCTCCGGTACTCCGAAAAATACCAGAATCACTCGGAACCTTTCCGATGTCCGAATATAGTCGTCCAATATATCGATCTTTATGTCTCGACCACTTCGAGACTCCTCGTCATGTCCCCGATCTCATCCGGGACTCCGAACTCCTTCGGTGCATCAAAACTCATAAACTCATAATATAACTGTCATCGAAACCTTAAACGTGCGGACCCTACGGGTTCGAGAACAATGTAGACATGACCAAGACACGTCTCCGGTCAATAACCAATAGCGGAACCTGGATGCTCATATTGGCTCCCACATATTCTACGAAGATCTTTATCGGTCAGACCGCATAACAACATACGTTGTTCCCTGTGTCATCGGTATGTTACTTGCCCGAGATTCGATCGTCGGTATCTCAATACCTAGTTCAATCTTGTTACCGGCAAGTCTCTTTACTCGTTCCGTAATGCTACATGCCGTAACTAACACATTAGCTGCATTGCTTGCAAGGATTATATTGATGTGCATTACCGAGAGGGCCCAGAGATACCTCTCCGACAATCGGAGTGACAAATCCTAATCTCGATCTATGCCAACTCAACAAACACCATCGGAGACACCTGTAGAGCACCTTTATAATCCCCAGTTATGTTGTGACGTTTGGTAGCACACAAAGTGTTCCTCCGGTAAACGGGAGTTGCATAATCTCATAGTCATAGGAACATGTATAAGTCATGAAGAAAGCAATAGCAACAAACTAAACGATCAAGTGCTATGCTAACGGAATGGGTCAAGTCAATCACATCATTCTCCTAATGATGTGATCCCATTAATCAAATGACAACTCATGTCTATGGTTAGGAAACATAACCATCTTTGATCAACGAGCTAGTCAAGTAGAGGCATACTAGTGACACTCTGTTTGTCTATGTATTCACACATGTATTATGTTTCCGGTTAATACAATTCTAGCATGAATAATAAACATTTATCATGATATGAGGAAATAAATAGTAACTTTATTATTGCCTCTAGGGCATATTTCCTTCACTCTAGTCAAGCTTTCTCGATCTTATCCTTTTTCCTCGTTTCAAATGTTTTCTCATGTCGGTGCACCTCTTAATAATCCCCTTCTCGCTATTCAATTGTTCTGGAGTGCTGAAGATATCTCGAAGATTCATGTTTCCACTCTGCATTCGTCCAAGTTCTTTCGAGGAAGTTATCACTCAAGCCATTTAAATCAACCGATGCAATCTCCCTTTCAAGTGTATATTTTGAGTGGGCCCTAACACACAGGTCTTTTCCTAGGATCTTACCTAACTCTTCTAATTTTCCTGGAGTTATTCTCAAATTCATTTCAAAGTTTGACGTAAGAATTATTGGTCATCAGTCAAATGTCTTTCTCCAAGATCTTTCAAATTCTTTTCATTGTTGATTCAACCTTTATTTTCTGCATTATTCCGGAGTACCTCAATAATTCACGGTGGTGTTTCTCATCGTCATTCTCAACACTTGAATACCGAAGAAGAGTCTCTCTCAAATCTTGATCCATTCTCTCGAAGATGCATAGTTCAAGCTTGATGCCATCCTCTCATAATTGTTTTTGGTTGTGAGAATTCTTTTCATCCATCCAGAGCAATTCAGGAGTCTTTTCAGTTTCATTCTCTGGAGCCCATCATCTCAGAATTATTCATTCCAGCTTTCAGCTCTCATTCTCCAAATCTTACATGTGCATCGTTAAAGTATTATATAATCATCTCGTGATCTCTTTGTTCTCTTGTATCAAATTCCCTCAAGTATCTTCATTCGTTCTCTAACTCTTACTGGTGATTCACCCCTTTTACTTCGTTCATTTTCAATTCTTACGGTGGGTTGTTCAAGATTCTTCTTCCTTTGTTTTCATATCAATTCATTCGCTGTTTCCAAATCCTACTGGTGGTTCGTTGAAGACCTTCTCAAGTTTACGCTATATCTATCTGAATCTTTTCTACAAGAATAAGTAGTATGCCAAATACGTTGCTTGTCATCAATTTAATTGGTGAAGGATACACATAATGTAATTCTTATTCTTGTTTCATCCATATGTTAATTCCTTACTCTGGAGGTTCATCAAAAATTCTCGGTTTCAATTGCTTTATCTTTTGTTTTCCCGGAATTCCAAGCTCTCTCAATTATAACACCATGGAGATCCATCTAAATCATTACAAGGCTTCACCTTGTGTTTTCAACTTCTCTTTCTTTTTATCATCATTTTGTTACCGGAGTTCTTCATGGAGGTTCTACATGGTGGTTCGTCAAGGATTCATTCCATTCTTCAATTGTTCTTCAACATATCTCTCGAAGTTATGATCTGCCAAGCTATACTCAAAATTAAACAGGGTACTCAACACATGTTTGTTTTGAGGAGTTCAAGTATTCTTCATCTTGCATTCCGAACTGCAATTCTTTCATGTCTCATCCTTTGAGGTGGTGTTATGTCATTGTTGATAATTTCCCTTCATGTTTCATGATTCACAAGTTTTCAAGAGTGACATATCAAAATCCATCATTTTCTCTTCGCTCAAGACATCTTTTCAATCCGTCAATCTCTTCGTTGAAGTTGTCTTTTGTCATATCTCACCTAAAGCCTTCCCTAAGGAATGTTGCTATTGTGATGATTATCAATGATTCAAGTTATCTCTCTATCATCTTGGTGGAAGAAGTTTTCATCTCTTCTTTGTTCCTGATCAATCATTGCTTTCGGTGGCAGAATTTCACCACAGTTTTGAGATGTTCTCCATAAGCCCACTACAAGCTTATCTTTTCGTTGTTGATAATCCAACAACTCCGTTCGAGCATTTCTTGTAAGCGTGCTCTTTCAAGATCTTGTTTCCCTCTGTTCCTTTAATTCCATTCTTTTATTTCTTCCGGGGGCATTGTGACGTTGTTCTATTCAACCCATCATCTCATTTTTTTCAAAGATCATGTTCTTTCCTTTGCTTATCCATTCAATCGGAGTGTCGTGCCCTCTTTTCAAGTTCTTCCCATTTTGTCAAGTTTTGCCTTCCTTCTTAACCGGAGTGCTGTCTGAAATCTTTCTTACCCATTGTGCCATTCTTTCAATAGATCTGGAGGCAATGTATTGTTGATTTCCTCAAGTATCATCCAATCCTCCCAAGTTCATGTTCAATTCCTTCCATTTACAGTCGGAGTGTTGTCCACATTATATCATTCTTACTCCTTCTCTATCTTGTTTTAAGTGGATATCTATCCTCTCACTTAACCTCTTGGTTCTCGTCGTATTTCATGTTCCTGTTTTCTAACGGTGTGTTTTCAACTTCGTTCATCTCCGTTGTATTCTTTCTTTCAAGTTTTCAATATCTCAAGGTTCTTTGGTTTCACTCGTTTGTCAAAGAAGCAACGTTGTTTACCTCTTCCTCTTCCGTTTCTTTCCAGTGCCATCCTAGATCTCGGGACGAGATCCTCTCGTAGTGGTGGAGTGTCGTGACGCCCCGAGACCGATGCGTCAGGTGTCTTCTAGATATTTGCCGTTGTTGCCATGTCTTTCGCTTGCGTGTTGCTTCTTGCCTTGTCATCATGTGCATTGCATCATCATGTTTTCAAAACTTGCATCCGTCTGTTTTCCCCCAGTTCTCTCCGTTGTCCGTTCTAAGCCCAGACACACTTGCACGCGCCCGCGGCACCTCCGAAATATTATTTTTATAAGTGGCTGGAAATGTTCTCGGAATGGGTTGAAAGTTGGTGTGCGGTCTTATTATAGTGTAGGTAGGCCGACTGCCAAGTTTCATCGCATTCGGAGTCCGTTTGACGCCCCAACAGATAACTATAGAGGCAATAGCAGCCGGTCTATTGTCGGAAGTTTTCAGTCTCCGGAAATTGCTGTCGAGTATCTCTCACTCTTCTCTTCTCTTAGCCTGAGGCATTCTGCACAGTCCATGTAACACCCCGGATATGATTTACCCAATATGTACTCCAACTCTTGCCGTTTCCAGCCTTAAGTTATTTTATTTTCTCGGGTTCGGGTTTTTATCTCCGTGTGTTGTTGTCGTTGTCATGCATCTCATATCATGTCATCATGTGCATTGCATTTGCACACGTGTTCGTCTCATGCATTCGAGCATTTTCCCCGTTGTCCATTTGCATTCCGGCGCTTCGTTCTCCTCCAGTGGTCATTTCTACCTTTCTTTCGTGTGTGGGGATTGAACATTTCCGGATTGGACCGAGACTTTTCAAGAGGCCTTGGTTTACTACCGGTAGACCGCCTGTCAAGTTTGGTACCATTTGGACTTCGTTTGATACTCCAACGGTTAACCGAGGGACTGAAAAGGCCTCGTGTGTGTGGCAGCCCAACACCCCTCCAATTTGGCCCAAAATCGACCAAAACCCTCTCCATCATCTAGAGCGTTCGATCACGATCGCGTGGCCGAAAACTGCACCTCATTTGGACACTCCTAGCTCCCTCTACCTCTATATATACACCTCCCCCTCCAAAAATTCGCAGTGCAAAACCTACCCTCACTCTCCCCGCCGCCGCCGGACATCTTCTTCCACCGACGGACGTGTCCGCCCACCGTGTCCACCGCCATGTGGCAGCCGCCCATTCGCCCGCGCCCTCGCGCCCACATCGCTGCCGATCGGCCCGCCCGGGCCCAGGAGGGGCCCCCGCGGCACAGATCCGGGCACCGCCCCGCGCCATCGTCCTCCCCGCAGCCGAGCCCGAGCTTCCCTCGCCACGCCACCGCTGCTCCTTGCCGGCGAGGGCTCGCCGCCCCATAGCTCGTCAGCCGCCGTACCCCAACGCCGCGCGCCGCACTCCGACCGACGGCCACCTCCCCAAGACCTCGCCGGCGACGCCGCCCGCTTCTCCGTCCTCTCCCTCCTCAACTCCGACCTCCGGCGAGCTTCCTCCCTCCGATGAACAGTAATGGCGGCGATCCTCGAAATCCGCGCCAGATCTGGATCTGAGGATTTGGACGGTTGACCTTTTTGCCCGAAACCCTAATTTGTTTGCTATGTTCATCGCATCGTAACTTTGCATCCGTAGCTCCGGTTTCGGCATATAGCATATCAAAATGTTCGTCTCAGAGAGCACATCATTTCATCTCATTGCATTATTTTCATTTGAGTTCATATTGATTCCTAAAATGCTGTTGGAAGAGTGCTATTTGATATAATTGTCAGATCTACTGCTCCAATTAGATATTTGTCATTTTTGCCATGATTATTGTGTGCATGATATGCCCCTGAGCTCTACATGTGTTTTATTATATGTTTTGCCATCTTTCCATAGGTGCAACCCATATATTTTTGTGATGTGTGTGGTGACTAGCACAAGCTTGCAAAGTGGTGCAATCGTTAATGCTGATTTTAGGGACTTAGCATTTCCACTATGTCCTTGACCTGTTTATCTCAATATGCCATATGTTCATGTTGTTTCCTAGTGATCCGTGCCTCTTTTGAGGATGATCAGTAAGGATGTTTTGTTAATATTGTAGTGCTCTATCCATCCATGTCTTTGTTTGCAATTATGGAGCACCCTAGCTTGAGTCAATCGAGATCTACTTTTGCTATCTCATGAATCTGGGCAGATTGTCTACTTGTTAGCGATTTTGCCGAGGATGTTGTAGTTGATCCGTGCATGCTATGTTATTGTTCTTGCCATGTCTAGCTTGTATAATGTGTATTCTTGATGGGTGTATGCTTAGATTGTCATGACTTGCTCTGTAGGGAGTGCATCAAGCTCGTAAACATGCCTACTTGATATCTGATTTTGCATGTTCCAGTTTTCACCAAGTCTGAGAACTGATTATGTTTTTACCATGTTCACATGCTTGCAAATGTATTTTCTGATCCCTTTTGGCTCAAGATCACTAAGGGACTTGTGTTAATCTCTTTGAGTAGCTCTATGTCATGCTTTACTTTGCCATGTTCAGGTCCTGTAGCATATAGTTTTCATGCTCCAAAGTGTGCTACCTGATCTGAAATTCCAGACAAGTGTTAATTTCACTAAGTCTGAAATCTGTTTACCAAATGCATTTTTGCCATGCTTGTTTGAACCTGTTAATGGATGAATTAGCTGTAGCTCAGTGTTCCTCTTTTGTTAAGCATCATGTATGGGTCCCTGCCATGTATTTTGTGGTCATGTTTGAGTGCTGTAGCATGTTTATCTTGTTGCATTTAGATGGCTACGTGTTGTATATCGCAGACCGGTGCCATATTTTAATAGCTTGCCATTTCCAAACCGTAACTCCGATTTCGGCGTTCTTTATATCGTTTTCAAGCGGTTTCACCTCACCTTTCTAGTGGAACACTTGGATTTCCATGTTGAGGACAGGTTCATGCATTCCATGTCAAATCTTGCATATGCATCACATATCGCATACCGCATAGCATACCATGTTTGCATCATGTTGTTTGAGTTTGCACGTGGTTGATTGTGTCCCTGTTGCTTGTTTGTCTTGTTTGGGTAGATCCGGGAGACGATTTTGCTAACGAGGAGCCCGTTGAGTTTGCTTTCGAGGATCCAGTCAACTCTGACAACTTTGCAGGCAAGATGACCATACCCTCGAAATCACTACTATCTTTGCTTTGCTAGATGCTCGCCCTTTAGCTATGCCTATGGTATGATGCCTACCACTTTCTTATCATGCCTCCTGAATTGCCATGTTAAACCTCTAACCCACCATGTCCTAGCAAACCGTTGATTGGCTATGTTACCGCTTTGCTCAGCCCCTCCTATAGCGTTGCTAGTTGCAGGTGAAGATTGGAGACCGTTCCTTGTTGGAACATTATTTACTTGTTGGGATATCATTATATTATCTTGTTATCTTAATGCATCTATATACATGGTAAAGGGTGGAAGGCTCGGCCTCTGGCCTAGTGTTTTGTTCGACTCTTGCCGCCCTAGTTTCCGTCATATCGGTGTTATGTTCCCGGATTTTGCGTTCCTTACGCGGTTGGGTTATAATCGGAACCCCTTGATAGTTCGCCTTGAATAAAGCTTTTCCAGCAATGCCCAACCTTGGTTTTACCATTTGCCACCTAGCCTCTTTTTCCCTTGGGTTTCCGGAGCCTGAGGGTTATCTTATTTTAAGCCCCCCTGGGCCAGTGCTCCTCTGAGTGTTGGTCCAAACTAGAGTCCTGTGCAGCGCCCCCTCGGGGAAACTCGAGGTTTGGTTTTAGTTGTATGGAGAGCTCATCTGAGTGTGCCCTAAGAACGAGATATGTGCACCTCCTCTCGGGATTTGTCGGCACATTCGGGCGGTGTTGCTGGATTTGTTTTAACTTGTCGAAGTGTCTTGTAGAACCGGGATACCGAGTCTGATCGGAATGTCTCGGGAGAAGGTCTATTCCTTCGTTGACAGTGAGAGCTTGTCATGGGCTAAGTTGGGACTCCCCTGCAGGGATTTGAACTTTCGAAAGTCGTGCCCGCGGTTATGGGTAGATGGGAATTAGTTAATGTCCGGATGTAGATAACTTGAACCTTAACTTAATTAAAATGAATCAACTATGTGAGTTACCGTGATGGTCTCTTCTCGGCGGAGTCCGGGAGGTGAACACGGTGTTGGAGTAATGCTTGCCGCAGGTTGTCCTCTAGTTATCCGTTCACGCCTTGCCTTCTCTTCTCGCTCTCTTTTGCGAATAGGTTAGCCACCATATATGCTAGTCACTTGCTGCAGCTCCACATATTGTACCTTGCCTTACCTATAAGCTTAAATAGTCTTGATCGCGAGGGCGCGAGATTGCTGAGTCCCTGTGGCTCACAGATTACTTCGAAACCAGATGCAGGGCCTGATGACTCCGTTCCAGATGACGCGCTTGATCTCAAGTGGGAGTTCGACGAGGACTCACGCCAATACTACGTGTCTTTCCCTGATGATTAGTAGTGGTGCCCAGTTGGGGCGATCGGGACCGTGTCGCATGCTGGGTTTATCTTTTATTTTGGCGCCGTAGTTGGGCCATGAGTGTTTGATTGATGTAATGCTATTTGTGTACTTTGATTGACGTGGCGAGTGTAAGCCAACTATGTACCTCCCCTTTTATTATCTATATTACATGGGATGTTGTGAAGATTGCCTAACTTGCGACATTTGCTTTCAATGCGGTTATGCCTCTAAGTCGTGCCTCGACACGTGGGAGATATAGCCGCATCGAGGGAGTTATAGTCCACTACCCCCACCTAGGCCCAACCAACCTCCCGTCTCGACCGGTGCGTCAGATCGCGATCGGAGGGCTCCGAGACGGTCGCAAACCCCTCTAAACTCCTAACCCTAGCCCCTTTCTATTTATAGACGTCTCCCCTGCCATTTTGGCCTCCTACCTACCCCCCCCTCCTCAATTTCCGCAGCCAGCCGCCTCCTCCCTCCTCGGATCAGCCGCCGTCCACCTCTCCCCGCCAATTGGCAAGCCGCGAGTGGCTGTGCCGCCGCCAGCCGCCCCCTGTGGCCTCTCCCGTGCCGCCACGCGTTCCTCCCGTGCGCCCACATCACCGTGGCCCTGCCAGGCCCATCCGCGGCCCGCCCTGGGCCAATTTGGGCCCGAGGTGCCTGCACCACGCCGCCGTCCCTGTCCAGGATCGGGAGAGCCCGAGCTCCTCCCCGTTCGATCACACCTCCGCGTCGCCCCTGCCAGCGACCATCTCCGGTGCCGGTCGCCTCCGACGACCTCCAAGGCCAGCCCGCGCCGCCCTGCGCCTTCCCCTTCTTCTTCTCCCTCTCTCCCTCACCCTGTCTCTCTCTCCCGCAGGTACTCAACCACCGCCATGTCTCTTCCCCACGTGTCACACCTTAATAACTGGAAGACACCAGGCGCGTCGGTCTCGGGGCGTCACAACACTCCACCACTACAAGAGGATCTCGTCCCGAGATCTAGGATGGCACTGGAGGGAAAACGGAAGAGGAAGAGAAGAGGTAAAACTAAGTTGCTTCTTTGACAAATAAGTGAAACCAAAGTACGTTGCGAGGTTGGACAAATTGAAAGAAAGAATACAATGAAAATGAACAAAGTTGAAAACACTTCATTACAAAAGAGGAACAAGGAACCTTACTAGAACCTTGTAGGTTGAAAGACATAAGAAAAGGGTTTCCATGGACAAGAAGTACACGCAAGAACTCCGGTAGAAACGAGATGTACAAGGAATGATAAGGATCAATTACGACAACTCTTCGGTTGGAAATGGAAGGTAAAGAATATGAGCTTGGCAAAATGAAAGCACTTGGATGAGACTCCGGTTAAAAGAGGAATGATAGCCACAACACTCCGGTTAAAACAAGATAGAGGAGGAAAAAGAATGATATAATTTGGGCAGCACTCAGACTGTAAATGGAAGGAATTGAACATGATCTTGACAAAACAAGATGATGGGTCGAAGAGAGCATGATCACAATGCCTCTAGAACAAATGTAAGAATGGAATGAAAAGAACGGAGATGAGAGAACCAACATCTCTCACAACTGAACTTGAGAGAGCACTCCTATGAAGGGTTGAACAGAGTTGTTGGAAATCAACAACAAAAGATATGATTTCCAATGGTCTTAAGGAAAACATCCCCAAATTATGAGGTGAAGACCAGCCACTAACGAAATCAATCAATTGGATTGAGATCAACAAGTAGATGAAAACTCCTTCATCAAGATGCGAAGTGGAAATTGGATCATAGATAAGCACCATAATGGCAACATTCCCAATGGAAGGTTTAGGTGAAATCTATACCAAGATACTCCAACAAAGAATTATTATGGGTTGAAACAACTCATAATCAAAAAGAAAATGATGGTTTTACAATATCTCATTCCTGACAACTTGTGAAACATGAAACATGAAGGGAAAATTGTCAAAAATGACATACCACCATCTCAAACGATAAGGTAGGAAGAATTGCACTTTGGAATGAAAGATGAAGAACGCTTGAACTCCTCAAAACAAGACATCTGTTGAACACCATGTTTATTTTTTAGGGTATAACTTGGTGGATCTTCACTCCGAGAGAAATCTTGAAGAACAATTGAAGTATGAAAAAAATCCTTGATGAACCACCACGTAGAAACTCCATGAAGAACTCCGGTAATAAAAGGATGGCAGAAAGAAACAGAAGTTGAAAACATAAGGTGAAGCCTTGTGATAATTTAGATGGGGCTACGAAATGATATAATTGAAAGAGCTTGGAACTCTGGGAAAGAAAAGATGAAGCATCTCAAACTGAGAAATGTGACATGACGAACAACTCTGGAAATAAGAAACTAGATCACTTGGATGAAACTATAATAAGAATTACGTTATGCGCATCCTTCACCAATTTAAATTGATGACAAGCAACGGATTTGGCATACTACTTATTCTCGTAGAAAAGATTAAGAGAGATATAGCGCCAACTTGGGAAGGTCTTCATTGAACCACCGGTAGGATTTGGAAACAGCGAATGAATTGATATGATAACGAAGGAAGAGAAATCTTGAATGAACCACCGTAAGGATTGAAAATGAAAGTAGCAAATACAGAATTCACTGGGAAGAATTGGAAAACGAATGAAGATACTTGAGAGAATTTAGATGCAAGTGAACGAAGAGATCACAAGCTGATTAGAGGATATTTGAGCTATGCACCCGTAAGATTTGGAGAACGAGAGCTGAAAGCCGAGAATGAATAAACCCGAAATGATGGCCTTCGGAGAATCAAACTGAAAAGACTCTTGAATTGCTCCGGTAGGGTGAAAAGAATTCTCACAATCGAATACAATTATGAGAGGATATCATGAAGCTAGAACCACGAATCTTCGAGAGAACGGATAAGATTGAAGAAAACTCTTCTTCGGTCTTCAAAATCTGAGAATGACGATGAGATACGGCACCATGAATTATTCAGGTACTCCGGAATGAAGAATAGAAGGGTTAAGCCAACGATGGAAAGAATTTTAAAGATCTTGAAGAAAGACATATGACTGATGACAATCCATTCTTACGTCAAACTTGGAAAAGAATTTAAGAGTAACTCCGGAAAATTAGAAGAGTCAGGTAAGATCCAGGGAAAAGACCTGTGGGTTAGGGCCCACTCAAAAGATACACCGTCGAAAAGATTTCTTAGGAAGAGATAATGCACTGGTTGATTTGAACGTCTTGAATGAGGTAACAACCTCGAAATAGCTTGAAAGGAATAAGAACAAAAACTTGAATCTTCTAGGATATCTTCATGACTCCTGATAAGCACGAATAGCAAGAGGAGGATGATTAAGAAGTGCACCTTCATGAGAAAAACATTTAAAATGAGGAAAGGAATATGATAAACAAATCTTGAATTTAATCCATCGGAGAAGGAAAAGAGAACGAAGAATGATAAATCGAAGTTCCGTTGGTACCTTCCTGAGAATCACCGGATAAGAACATTGACGGAAAAGAATGGATAGGCTTCCCATCAATAAAAGGATACTTGATTAAGAAATCTGAATCCTTGAAGAAAAAGGGTGGGAGGGCGGGAAAACAAAGGCAACTTGGAGGCAGATGAAACAAATAACATTGAGAAGACTATGAGTTGATCTTGCAGATGGGAAAAATAATAGGATCATCTTGAAGAGAATCACACCGGTTGGAAATAATTGACATGACAACCTCGATGATCAATAGGGATTGGTATTCACATAGAAATATGAAAACACCGCTTAGGAAAGGTATGGAATCAACACTTGACTTCGAAGCAACACAAATACCAAAAACCAAAACAAAACAAAGGATTGGCTTGCAAAATAAGCCGGAAACAAACATATGATAGATCCCATGTCATATCATGTGTCTGTTGGAAAGATATTCTAGGAGCTACTTGAATTCCCACTTATAAACTCCTGAAATTTTCTGGTTATGCAATCAGGTGTTGGGGATACAGGGCATAATATGTCACCCAAACTAACAATACCAACATCCAGCTGTATCCATCCTTCAACACATAACCAAGAAACCTTTGGAAATCGTTTACCTCAACCTTCGAATAGCATCCGTTATACGAGTTATGGCAATACACCTGAACTCCCGCCCCAGTACTGGGTGGTGTCGAGGTTATCTCACCAACAACTGCATAAAAGTGATTTTCGATGTCGGCGAACTCAGGTATTGCATAACTACAATGATAAAATTGTGACGACAACACCTCGGAGATCAACTCCACGGGACACTGCCACAACCCCTAAATGTCAGGAGGCACCAAGAACAATGTTCTCATCATAAAACCATCGGAACAATTCCAAGATGCCCCGTGATCCTAAATTTTTTTAGTGAAATTTGAGGAGAGAATAGTCAAAACTTATACGTCAGGAGGCCTCACCAGAGCGACGAAGGGACTGAGGAGTAAAAAGAATCCTACTCTCCGATATATATAATCCTAAGACTCAAAACATTTTGTTCTAGACTCAACAACGTCAGTGATTCGATCAAGCAGGGGGCTCCAAAGTCGGGGAAGGCTCTGATTACCAACTTGTAACGCCCCGGACACACCCGCCGGTGGTCGTTACTCATGGCGGGATCTAGACTATCCCCACAGATCAGTACTAGTCTTTTCTGCGCACTTTGTCCTCACTCGTGCGCACCCGGGAGCAACTTCCTGGTCGGTCACCCATCCTGAAATTACTCCAAGCTGAGCACAGTTACAGTTGGAGTTCTCTCCGAATGGGCTTCCGGAAAAGAAGGAATTCCTTATTGATATGAGTAGTCTATCATCCCTCTTAAGCCAGGCTATCACATACACCCCCACTCAGAGGAACCGCCGTCCTCGTCGGGCCACAGGAACGTTCCCACTTGGCACATACGTCTTTGCATTCAGTCCTGTACATGTGCCATGTCGGGTGCCACGACGGGTCACAAATGTCATGAACAACATGACCGCGCACCTGTCCACAAACATCCGTGTAACCGCGAGGGTTGGCTCTGATACCAACTTGTAACACCCACAATGCGGCTATATCTCCCATGTGTCGGGGCATGACTTAGAGGTATAGCCGCATGGTAGGTTTGTTGCAAGAGGGGTAATATTCACACAATCCCATGTACTGAATAGAAAGGGATAGAGAGTTGGCTTATAATCGCTACTTCACACAAATACAAGTTAAACATACATCATCCAAATTACAAACAAGGTCCGACTATGGAACAAAAATAAAGGAAGACAACCCCAAATGCTAGATCCCATATCGCCCCAACTGGGCTCCACTACTAATCAACCGGAAAAAAACATAGTAACGACCCGAATCCTCGTCGAACTCCCACTTGAGTTCAGTAGCGTCCCTTGCACTAGCATCATCGGCACCTGCATCTGTTTGGAAGTATCTGTGAGTCACGGGGACTCAGCAATCTCACACCCTCACGATCAAGACTATTTAAGCTTAAAGGTAGGAAAAGGGTTAGTGAGGTGGAGCTGCAGCAAGCACTAGCATATATGGTGGCTAACTTACGCAAATGAGAGCGAGAAGAGAAGCAAAGCACGGTCGAGAAGCTAATAGTGATCAAGAAGTGATCCTGAAGCTACTTACGTTCAAGCATAACACGAGACCGTGTTCTCTTCCCGGACTCTGCCGAAAAGAGACCATCACGGCTACACACGCGGTTGATTTATTTTAATTAAGTTAAGTGTCAAGTTTTCTACAACCGGATATTAACAAATTCCCATCTGCCCATAACCATGGGCACGACTTTCGAAAGTTGAAAACCCTACAGGGTGTCCCAACTTAGCCCATCACAAGCTCTCACGGTCAACGAAGGATATTCCTTCTCCTAGGAAGACTCGATTAGTCTTGGAATCCCAGTTACAAGACATTTCGACAATGGTAAAACAAGATCAGCAAAGCCACCCGATGTGCTGACAAATCGCGATAGGAGTTGCACGTATCTCATTCTCAGGGAAACACCGGATGAGACTAGTTATGAATAAAACCAACCCTCAAGTTTCCCCGAGGTGGTCCCATAGGCAGCTCATTTCGTACCAACACACAGAGGAGCACTGGCCCAGGGGGGTTAAAATAAAGATGACCCTCGGGCTCCAGAAACCCAAGGGAAAAAGGCTTAGGTTGTTAGGAAGATGTAAAACCAAGGTTGGGACTTGCTGGAGGAGTTTTATTGAAAGCAAACTGTCAAGGGGTTCCCATAACACCCAACCGCGTAAGGAACGCAAAATTAAGGAACATAACACCGGTATGACGGAAACTAGGGCGGCAAGAGTGGAACAAAACACCAGGCATAAGGCCGAGCCTTCCACCCTTTTACCAAGTATATAGATGCATTAAAGTAGACAAGATATAATAATGATATCCCAACAATATCCATGTTCCAACGAGGAACAAACTTCAACTTCACCTGCAACTAGAAACGCTATAAGAGGGGCTGAGCAAAGCAATAACATAGCCAAACAACGGTTTGCTATGAAAGGTGGGTTAGAGGCTTGACATGGTAATATGGGAGGCATGATAAAGCAAGTGGTAGGTATCGCGGCATAGCAAAAGAGCAAACAACTATCAAGCAAATATAGAAGTGATTTCGAGGGTATGGTCATCTTGCCTGAAATCCCACAAGGAAGAAGAACAATTCCATGAAGAAGACAAGCGGACATAGTCGAACGAATCCTCACAACTCCTGGAACGAAACCGAAACTAACGAGAGAAGCAACACGGAAAGAAGCAAGCAACATAGTAAACAACCATCACAAAATTGTGGCATGATGCATAACCAAGTATGATGCATGTCCGGTTTAATGAGGCATGTCATGGCAAAGTGCACAAACAAAACTACAAATTAATTGGAGCTCAATATGCAACGAGTTGCATATTGACGGAATACCACATCAATTATTTAGTTCACTCTCGGTTAGGTACTCAACAATATTAAATGTTCGTTAACATGGCAAGGGGTGAAGCATAACAAAACTATACTATCTAAACAATTTAAATGGGGCTGGATATAACAAGCAACAAATCCGGTAAATCCCCCTATGCATTTAGAAATTTAATGCAAACAACAATTTAGATATTCTTGGTGTTTTTATCATGATGCGGCTGACATGTGCAAGTTTTACGCAATGCTATGAAAAATGTTGACATGAGGATGATATGGGGCCTTTGGACGCCACGACAGAAAGAAAGGGATGTCATGGCGGCGAAAATGGAAACGGTGCCACGACAACGTTCTGATGATCCGACAACTAGTTGAGATGCTGGTGCAAGAAACAAATGGGAGATGTGCGGAATGTGCAAGATGTACGGGGAGTGATCCCGTATACCGGGTGTCCCACGAATCGGTGGCAAGGAAACGAGTGACAAAAGGGACACGATGCGACCACGGCCAAACAGGAGCATCTCATACAACACATCACAAACATTAGTCCACGAGTATCGTTCCGGCGGTTATACCTTCCAAGGGAGCATTCTCAGAGCGGTTCGAGTTCGTAGAGGAAGTAGTTGTTCTTGCGACAGTAGTGGAAGTAGGGGTACATGACGACGATAGAGGTACTCGCGATATTGGCGACGGTAGTGGTACATGTTTCAAAGAGGAACTTGGCGAATCCGAGTAACTTGGGGTCGACGGTAGTCTTTTGCGTTCATAATTGCATGAGTTTCCGTAGATGTTTGGGGTCACGGCGAGGAACTTGACGCATCAGAGGAATCCCGTGTAGTGGTACGCATTTCGTAGATGTTCTGGGCCGTCGGTAGAGGTACTTGGCGCTTGCGGTGTGTTGCTTGGGGCAACCAGTTGTACTTGTCAGGTTCCACATGGAGATGCATCGATGGATCTCCGACTCGTTTGGCGGTGGACGAACTTGGCGAAAACCACGAAGGCGGTCTTGGGCTTCCCTGGCTGCCGCGTCTTGGCAGTGACAAGAGGAGCGACGAGGCCAGCAGGCCGCAACCGAAGATGGCCGGAGGTCTGTGGGCGTCCAGATCAGGTGGACTCCTGGCTAGGCGACGACAATGGCAAGGCCGCCTGAGGCATGGGTTGGAGCAGTGCACCTTGGCGTCCATGGAAGGTCCTATAGAGAGAAACTAATAGAGAACTAGTGAAAGGAAAAGAAATGAAGGAGAGACAAGGAAAAGGAGGCATGATGGGGTGACCTGCTGGTGGAGGGCTCGAGTCCCTGGCGCAATAGAGAGGCAGGGAAGCAACGGGGCCGCAGTGCCAATGGGACGGAGGTGGAGGCTCCAGCTCGGGAAGGTGCAGCGAGGAGAACCGGAACGAGAGGAAGGGAAGACCATGGATCTTGCATGATGCGTGGCCCCTCTGCGTGCGCTAGGAGAACCAGAGGGAGAGGGTCGAGGGAAACGGCAGGAGAGACAGGGGATCAAGCGGACTGGGGCGCTGCAAGGGAGATCGAAGAGAGGGAAAAGGGGATCGAGCGCGGCCTCCTGCTTCGATGCGAGCGTGAGCGGCGGCCTAGAGGAAGACAAGGGAGATGCCAGGGGTGCGCTAGGGTTAGGAGGGGCGGCTGGGCCTTGGGAGGCCGGCCCAGTGGAGAGGAAAACGGCCAAGGGCCTGCTGGGCTGCTCTCTCCTACTCTCTTTCTCATCTCTTTTTATTTGCAAAAAAACAACAAATAGCAAAGAAATAAATAAGAGAAAGAAAAGGTTGGAGAAGGAATTTGGGCACTGGGATAATTTCCCCGGACTCACAAATGTGCAAGGTCCATGAACAAAAGGAGTGGCCATGATTGCAAGAATTAAATTCAAAGTCATTTGAATTTAATTCAAAGTTTTGAACAAGGACTAGGAATTAGAAGTGTCCAAAAATGTTAAGATTTTCGGAGGCGCCTCAATAAATGGAGAAGGAATTGTCGGCAAGGTTTCGGGATCAACTCAAAGTAGAAAAGGCATGAGATTATTTCTGCAAGTGTGTTGTGATAATTCCAAATTAAAGGAATATTTGATATAGCTCCCTAATATTGGGAGGGTAAGTTATAAAGAGAATCACCATGTGAATTCCCTCGGTTTAAATGGACCAAAGTTCCATGCAATTTATTTAGTTGAGTTTTAAAACGGGTTGCATGATGACATGATGCAATACACATGATGCAATGATGAATGCAACGAACCAAACAAATCACACGACCAAACCCTGAAATCATGGAAGGCACCTGAAGCTCCGGTCTTGGGGCATCACAGCCAGGTACTTGTGCATGTATTACATTCAGGCAGAGGATGAACACCTCTATACTTTCAAGTAGACAAGTTATTTTGGCATTCTATCTTGCCGGTTCCCTTCGTTGCTGCCCCGAGGCTTGGCCTGTCGGGTTTAGCACTGTGGAAGGGAACCGGCCCCTCATTAAACCTTCTCTGCCAAATGCCACTTCAACCAGCGTGACGGAATCAACATTCGAATCAAAGGATGGGAGCACAAATGTTTCTATGGTGACAATGTTTTTCTATGCACAAGCTTTTCCTTCACAGAGATACTCTATGGATATTTCAAAGAAAACTTATCTGTCTGGCTTGTCGGGAATCGATATGTAAACTTGTTCCTATTTCTCCTTTTCGGAATCGAGTCCATGGCAAGAGACTTGTCGTTAGTACAGAGGAACGCATAGCAGCATATGATACCCCTTAAACGATCATGGCAAATTTATGATAAACTAAACATGCATGCAAGTTTTTAGGGCGCCAGCACTTTGTTTTATTATTTGTGCCCAGGGTCTGCACCTGGCTTTGTACAAAAGGGTTACATGCGCACCGACAAGGCTTGTACAAAAGGGTGGCTGCCGGGGCTGGGCCCGGCAGTCGTGCCTTAAGGGTAGAACTTGCGAAGATGCCCAATATTCCATGAGTTTTGCATTTTGATGCCATCTTCGGTCTCCAGACGGACTGCGCCAAGTCTGGTGACTCGTGCTACCTGGTAAGGGCCTTCCCACTTCGGCGTCAACTTGTTGGAACCCTTGGCGGACTGAACACGCCTAAGGAAAAGGTCGCCTTCCTCAAGGCTCCGCGTATGGATCCTGCGGCTATGATAGAGGCGCAAGGTTTGTTGGTAGCGTGCAACACGTACAGCAGCCCGGAGACAATATTCCTCAAGGAGAATGGCATCGTCATGCCGGTGCTTCTCTCGCTCTACTTCGTCATAGGAAAATACTTGAGGTGACCCGTATATGAGTTCTGTGGGGAGCACTGCTTCTGCCCTATATACGAGGGAGAAGGGAGTCTGGCTGGTAGCTCGATTTGGTGTCGTAGAGGGACCAAAGAACCACCAGCAGCTCGTCGATCTAGCGTCTGCCACACTTTTGCAACTTATCGAAAGTCCTTTTCTTCAGCACATGCAGGACTTCAGCGTTCATCCTCTCAGCTTGTGCGTTCCTCCTGGGATGAGCAATAGAGGCAAACGAAACCTGGCTTCCAAAGGTTTCATTGTATTGCATGAAGGCGCGACTTGTGAACTGGGTGCCGTTGTTAGTGATTACTCTAGTGGGTACTCCAAAATGGCACACCAATCCTTTCAAGAACTTGATAGCTGACTGTGTGGTTACCTTCCTCACTAGCTCCACTTCCGTCCACTTTGTAAAGTTGTCAATTGCAACATACAAGAACTTAAAGCTCCTGGTAGCACGAGGGAAGGGCCCAAGATGTTGAGCCCCCAGACCGCAAATGGCCATGACAAAGGGATCATCTCGAGAGATTGAGCAGGTTGATGGATGTTCTTGGAGTGGAACTGCCAGGCTTCACATCTGGTGACTAGCTCATTCGCATCTTGGAGGGTCGTGGACCGGTAGAAACCTTGCCAGAAAGCTTTTCCAACCAAGGCTCTTGATCCAATATGGGAGCCGCACACGCCTTTGTGTATTTCTGCTAACAGTTCCTGCCCCTCTCCTCGGCAAAGGCACTTCAACTTCACATCGTTGGGACTTCTTTTGTACAACGTGTCATCGACAAACTGATACAAACTGGCCCTTCGGGCTACTCTATCGGCTTCTTCTTGCTCCTCATGAAGTTCTCCTATTTGGTGGTAGTGGACTATGTGCCATACCCTAGTTGGAGCTTGAGGCTCGGCAACAAGGACAAATGGCACCTCCTCGTACATGGTAGCACATATCTCAACCGCAAGAACTTGTAGTTCGGCGGGAGGGTGCTGCTCACCATGCGAAGTAGAGTCATTCCCGGCAGCCTCTCTACCGGGGACTTCGGGAAGCCTTGCCGGGAGATGCTTGCCGGAGTCCATCTTCCTCCTTTTTCTGGCCATTATTGTTGGGGATACTAAGGGTTGAATCAGCTGGATAACAAAAGTTCCTGGTTCCACAGGGAGCTTTTGTGCAGCGCATTTTGAAAGATGATCAACAATGCTATTTTCTGCACGTGGCACGTGCTCTATTTGCAATCCATCAAAATGCTCTCCTAGCTTCCTCAGTTCCTCAACATATGCCTCCATCAACGAGCTTTGGTAATCTTGTTTACTTGTCTTACTACGAGCTGGGAGTCTCCACGAATGATTCACTTCTTCATTCCATATTCAATTCCAATTCTGAGCCCGGCAAGCAGCCCCTCATATTCAGTAGTGTTATTGGTGACCTCGTCCTGGGGAAGTGCATATGAACCACATACTTGAGGTGTTCTCCGGTGGGTGCAACAAGAAGCACGCCAGTTCCTGCACCTTGTAACAAGAAAGCACCGTCGAAAATACATGATCCACTCTTGGGGTGTTTCCTTGCCG
Organism: Triticum dicoccoides; assembly: GCF_002162155.2. Classification (NCBI taxonomy): domain Eukaryota; kingdom Viridiplantae; phylum Streptophyta; class Magnoliopsida; order Poales; family Poaceae; genus Triticum; species Triticum dicoccoides. The sequence continues at coordinate 400,152,152 of NC_041392.1, forward strand.
GGGCTAGCCGTCTCTGAAACTTCTTCATCCAGGGTGGGCGTCCATTTTGTGATGAACTCCGCCAGTGCCCTGCTCTGAATGGTTGAGGTACTCTCATACTTCAGAGCAAAACTTGATAGCTCTATGCTACCTCTTTTAGCACTACGTTGGTTTTCCCCGAAGAGGAAGGGATGATGCGACAAAGTAGCGTAAGTATTTCCCTCAGTTTTTGAGAACCAAGGTATCAATCCAGTAGGAGGCTACACGCAAGTCCCTCGTACCTGCACAAAACAAATAAATCCTTGCAACCAACGCAAATAGGGGTTGTCAATCCCTATAGGGCCACTTACGAGAGTGAGATCTGATAGATATGATAAGATAATATTTTTCGTATTTTTATGATAAAGATGGAAAGTAAAATAAAGGCAAAGTAAAATAGCAAAGTAAATAACTAAGTAGTAGGAGATTGATGTGATAAAGATAGACCCGGGGGCCATAGGTTTCACTAGTGGCTTCTCTCGAGAGCATAAGTATTCTATGGTGGGTGATCAAATTACTGTTGAGCAATTGACAGAATTGAGCATAGTTATGAGAATATCTAGGTATGATCATGTATATAGGCATCACGTCCGAGACAAGTAGACCGACTCCTGCCTACATCTACTACTATTACTCCACTCATCAACCGCTATCCAGCATACATCTAGAGTATTAAGTTAAAAACAGAGTAACGCCTTAAGCAAGATGACATGATGTAGAGGGATAGACTCATGCAATATGAAGAAAACCCCATCTTGTTATCCTCGATGGAAACAATACAATATGTGCCTTGCTGCCCTTGCTGTCACCGGGAAAGGACACCGCAAGATTGAACCCAAAGCTAAGCACTTCTCCCATTGCAAGAAAGATCAATCTAGTAGGCCAAACCAAACTGATAATTCGAAGAGACTCGCAAAGATAACCAATCATACATAAAAGAATTCAGAGAAGATTCAAATATTATTCATAGATAGACTTGATCATAAACCAACAATTCATCGGTCTCAACAAACACACCGCAAAAAGAAGATTACATCGAATAGATCTCCACAAGAGAGGGGGAGAACATTGTATTGAGATCCAAAAAGAGAGAAGAAGCCATCTAGCTACTAACTATGGACCCGTAGGTCTGAAGTAAACAACTCACACTTCATCAGAGAGGCTATGATGTTGATGTAGAAGCCCTCCGTGATCGATGCCCCCTCCGGCGGGGCTCCGAAACAGGCCCCAAGATGGGATCTCGTGGATACAGAAAGTTACGGCGGTGGAATTAGGGTTTTGGATCTGTATCTGATCGTTTGGGCGTACGTGGGTATATATAGGAGGAAGAAGTACGTCGGTGGAGCAACAGGGGGCCCACGAGGGTGGAGGGCGCGCTTGGGGGGGGGGGGGCAGGTGCGCCCCCTACCTCGTGACCTCCTGTTGATTGGCTTGACGTAGGGTCCAAGTCTCCTGAGTTGTATTCAGTGAGAAAATAACGTTCCCGAAGGTTTCATTCCGTTTGGACACCGTTTGATATTCCTTTTCTTCGAAACCCTAAAACAGGCAAAAAAACAGCAATTCTGGGCTGGGCCTCCGGTTAATAGGTTAGTCCCAAAAATAATATAAAAGTGGATAATAAAGCCCGATAATGTCCAAAATAGTAGATAATATAGCATGGAGCAATCAAAAATTATAGATACGTTGGAGACGTATCAAGCATCCCCAAGCTTAATTCCTGCTCGTCCTCGAGTAGGTAAATGATAAAAACAGAATTTTTGATGCGGAGTGCTACTTGGCATAATTTTAATGTAATTCTTCTTAATTGTGGTATGAATATTCAGATCCGAAAGATTCAAGACAAAAGTTCATATTGACATAGAAAATAATAATACTTCAAGCATACTAACAAAGCAATTATGTCTTCTCAAAATAACATGGCTAAAGAAAGTTATCCCTACAAAATCATATAGTCTGGCTAGGCTCTATATTCACGACATAAAATATTTAAATCATGCACAACCCTGATGACAAGCCAAGCAATTGTTTCATACTTTTGACATTCTCAAAACATTTTCAATCTTCACGCAATACATGAGCGTGAGCCATGGATATAGCACTATAGGTGGAATAGAGTGGTGGTTGTGGAGAAGACAAAAATGGGAAGATAGTCTCACATCAACTAGGCATATCAACGGGCTATGGAGATGCCGATCAATAGATATCAATGTGAGTGAGTAGGGATTGCCATGCTACGGATGCACTAGAGCTATAAGTATATGAAAGCTCAATAAAAGAAACTAAGTGGGTGTGCATCCAACTTGCTTGCTCATGAAGACCTAGGGCAATTTTGAGGAAGCCCGTCATTGGAATATACAAGCCAAGTTCTAAAATGAAAAATTCCCACTAGTATATGAAAGTGATAACATGAGAGACTCTCTACTATGAAGATCATGGTGCTACTTTGAAGCACAAGTATGGTAAAAGGATAGTAACATTGTCTGTTCTCTCTTTTTCCCTTATTTTTTTTCTTTTCTCTTTTTTTCTTTTTTTATTTGGGCCTTTTATTTTTTTATGGCATCTTTTCTTTCTTTTTTATTATTATTTTCCGTCCGGAGTGTCATCCGGACTTGTGGGGGAATCATAGTCTCCATCATCCTTTCCTCACTTGGGACAATGCTCTAATAATGATGATCATCACACTTTTATTTTTCTTACAACTCAATAATTACAACTCGATACTTAGAACAAGATACGACTCTATATGAATGCCTCCGGCAGTGTACCAGGATACGCAATGATGCATGAGTGACAAGTATGAAAGAATTATGAACGGTGGCTTTGCCACAAATACTATGTCAACTACATGATCATGCTAAGCAATATGACAATGATGGAGTGTGTCATAAACGGAACGGTGGAAAGCTGCATGGAAATATATCTCGGAATGGCTATGGAAATGCCATAATAGGTAGGTATGGTGGCTGTTTTGAAAAAGGTATATGGTGGGTGTATGATACCGGCGAAAGGTGCATGGTATTAGAGAGGCTAGCAAAGGTGGAAGGGTGAGAGTGCGTATAATCCATGGACTCAACATTAGTCATAAAGAACTCATATACTTATTGCAAAAATCTACAAGTTATTGAAGCAAAGTATTACGTGCATGCTCCTAGGGGGATAGATTGGTAGGAAAAGACCATCGTTCGTCCCCGACCGCCACTCATAAGGAAGACAATCAATAAATAAATCATGCTCCGACTTCATCACATAACGGTTCACCATACGTGCATGCTACGGGAATCACAATCTTCAACACAAGTATTTCTCAAATTCACAACTACTCAACTAGCATGACTTTAATATCACCATCTCCATGTCTCAAAACAATTATCAAGTATCAAACTTATCATAGTATTCAACACACTCATAAGAGAACTTTTATTATTAATCTTGCATACCAAGCATATTACGATTTTAAGCAAATTACCATGCTATTTAAGACTCTCAAAATAATCTAAGTGAAGCATGAGAGATCAATAGTTTCTATAAAACAATCCCACCACCATGCTCTAAAAGATATAAGTGAAGCACTAGAGCAAAATTATATAACTCAAAAGATATAAGCAAAGCACATAGAGTATTCTAACAAATTACAAATCATGTATGGCTCTCTCAAAAGGTGTGTACATCAAGGATGATTGTGGTAAATTAATAAGCAAAGACTCAAATAATACAAGACGCTCCAAGCAAAACACATATCATGTGGTAAATAAAAATATAGCTCCAAGTAAAGTTACCGATAGAAGTAGACGAAAGAGGGGATGCCTTCTGGGGCATCCCCAAGCTTTGGATTTTAGGTGTCCTTAGATTATCTTGGGGGTGCCATGGGCATCCCAAAGCTTAGGCTCTTGCCACTCCTTGTTCCATAATCCATCAAATCTTTACCCAAAACTTGAAAACTTCACAACACAAAACTTAAAGCAGAAAATCTCGTGAGCTCCGTTAGCGAAAGAAAACAAAATACCACTTCAAGGTACTGTAATGAACTCATTCTTTATTTATATGGGTGTTATATCTACTGTATTCCAACTTATCTATGGTTTATAAACTATTTTACTAGCCATAGATTCATCAAAATAAGCAAACAACACACGCAAAACAGAATCTGTCCAAAACAGAACAGTCTGTAGTAATCTGTAGCTAGCACAAGATCTGGAACCCCAAAAATTCTAAAATAAATTTATGGACGTGAGCAATTTATCTATCAATCATCTTCAAAAATAATTAACTGAATAGCACTTTCCAAATAAAAATGACAGCAGTTCTCGTGAGCGCTAAAGTTTCTGTTTTTTACAGCAAGTTCAACAAGACTTTCCCCAAGTCTTCCCAACGGTTCTACTTGGCACAAACACTAATTAAACACAAAAACACAACCAAAACAGAGGCTAAATAATTTACTTATTACTAATCAGGATCAAAAATCAAGGAATAAAAATAAAATTTGGTTGCCTCCCAACAAGCGCTATCGTTTAACGCCCCTAGCTAGGCATAACAAGCAAGAATAGATCTAGGTATTTCCATCTTTGGTAGGCAATCCATAAGTGGCTCTCGTAATAGATTCATTAGGTAATTTAATTTTCTTTCTAGGAAAGTGTTCCATGCCTTTCCTTAACGGAAATTGGAATCTAATATTTCCTTCGTTTATATCAATAATTGCACCAATCGTTCTAAGGAAAGGTCTACCAAGAATAACGTGGACATGAAGGATTGCAATCTATGTCAAGAACAATAAAATCTACGGGTACATAATTCCTATTTGCAACAATAAGAGCATCATTAATTCTTCCCATAGGTTTCTTAATAGTGGAATCCACAAGGTGCAAGTTTAGAGAGCAATCATCAAAATCGCGGAAACCTAACAAATCACACAAAGTCTTTGGAATCGTGGAAACACTAGCACCCAAATCAAATAAAGCATAGCATTCATGATCTTTAATTTTAATTTTAATAGTTGGTTCCCACTCATCATAAAGTTTTCTAGGGATAGAAACTTCCAATTCAAGTTTTTATTCATAAGATTGCATCAAGGCATCAACGATATGTTTAGTAAACGCTTTATTTTGACTATAAGCATGAGGAGAATTTAGCCCGGATTGCAACAAGGAAATACAATCAATCAAAGAGCAATTTTCATAGTTAAATTCCTTGAAATCTATAATAGTGGGTTTAGCAACATCTAGGGTTTTAATTTCTTCAATCCCACTTTTATCAAATTTAGCATCAAGATCAAAAGATTCAGAATTCTTGGAATGCCTTCTAGGTAAAGGTGGATCATATTTAGTCCCATCATTATCAAGATCCATATTGCAAAACAAAGATTTACTAGGGGACACATCAATAACTTTTAGATCTTCATCATTATTTTCATAGGAACTAGAAGAACACGCTTTTATAAAGGCATCTTTCTTAGCATGCATCCTGGCGGTTCTTTCTTTGCACTCATCAATGGAAATTCTCATGGCTTTGAGAGACTCATTGATATCATGCTTAGATGGAATAGATCTAAGTTTCAAAGAATCAACATCAAGAGCAATTCTATCAACGCTCCTAGCCAAATCATTAATCTTAAGCAATTTTTCTTCAATCATAGCATTAAAATTCTTTTGCAAAGTAATAAATTATTTAATATTAGAATCAAAATCAGAGGGCATCTTATTATAATTTCCATAAGAATTGTTGTAGGAATTACCGTAATTATTAGAGGGATTACTAGGATAAGGCCTAGGACTAAAATTTCCTCTATACGCGTTGTTACCAAAATTATTCCTACCAACAAAATTCACATCCCTAGATTCATTATTATTCTCAATCAAAGTAGACAAGGGCATATCATTAGGATCAGAAGAAACACTCTTATTAGCAAATAATTTCAGAAGTTCATCCATCTTTCCACTCAAAACATTAATTTCTTCTATCGCATGCACCTTTTTATTAGTAGATCTTTCAGTATGCCATTGAGAATAATTAACCATAATATTATGTAAGAGTTTAGTAGCTTCTCCTAAAGTGATTTCCATAAAAATGCCTCCCGTGGCCGAATCCAAAAGATTTTTAGAAGCAAAATTCAACCCGGCATAAATTTTTTGTACAATCATCCATAAATTTAAACCATGAGTAGGGCAATTACGTATCATTAATTTCATTCTCTCCCAAGCTTTTGCAACATGTTCATGATCAAGTTGCATAAAATTCATAATATCCTTTCTAAGAGAGATGATCTTAGTAGGAGGAAAATACTTAGAGATAAAAGCATCTTTTCACTTGTTCCATGAATCAATACTATTTTTAGGCAAAGACGAAAACCAAGATTTAGCACGATCTCTAAGAGAAAAAGAAAATAGCTTCAATTTAATAATATCATTATCCACATCTTTCTTCTTTTGCATGCCACATAAATCAACGAAGCTATTTAGATGGGTAGCGGCATCTTCACTAGGAAGGCCGGAGAACGAATCTTTCATGACAAGATTCAGCAAAGCAGTATTAATTTCACAAGATTCAACATCGGTAAGAGAAGCAATCAGAGTGCTAATAAAATCATTGTTGTTGGTATTGGTGAAGTCACACAATTTAGTATTATCGTGAGCCATCGCGACAAACAAGCAAACTAACACACAAGCAAACAAAAAGCAAGCGGACAAAAAGGGGCGAATAGAGAAAGAGAGGGAGGATAGAGAGAGAGGGCGAATAAAACGGCAAGGGTGAATTGGGGGAGAGGAAAACGAGAGGCAAATGGAAAATAATGTAATGCGGGAGATAAGGGTATGTGATGGGTACTTGGTATGTAGACTTTTGTGTAGACATCCCCGGCAACGGCGCCAGAAATCCTTCTTGCTACCTCTTTTAGCATAGCGTTGGTTTTCCTCGAAGAGGAAGGGATGATGCAGCAAAGTAGCGTAAGTATTTCCCTCAGTTTTTGAGAACCAAGGTATCAATCTAGTAGGAGGCTACATGCAAATCCCTCGTACCTACACAAAACAAATAAATCCTCGCAACCAGCGCAAATAGGGGTTGTCAATCCCTATAGGGCCACTTATGAGAGTGAGATCTGATAAATATGATAAGATGATATTTTTGGTATTTTAATGATAAAGATGCAAAGTAAAATAAAGGCAAAGTAAAATAGCAAAGTAAATAACTAAGTAGTAGGAGATTGATATGATAAAGATAGACCTGGGGGCCATAGGTTTCACTAGTGGCTTCTCTCGAGAGCATAAGAATTCTACGGTGGTGAACAAATTACTGTTGAGCAATTGACAGAATTGAGCATAGTTATGAGAATATCTAGGTATGATCATGTATATAGGCATCACGTCCGAGACAAGTAGACCGACTCCTGCCTGCATCTACTACTATTACTCCACTCATCGACCGCTATCCAGCATGCATCTAGAGTATTAAGTTAAAAACAGAGTAACACATTAAGCAAGATGACATGATGTAGAGGGATAGACTCATGCAATATGAAGAAAACCCCATCTTGTTATCCTCGATGGCAACAATACAATACGTGCCTTGCTGCCCATAGTGTCACCGGGAAAGGACACCGCAAGATTGAACCCAAAGCTAAGCACTTCTCCCATTGCAAGAAAGATCAATCTAGTCGGCCAAACCAAACTGATAATTTGAAGAGACTTGGAAATATAAACAATCATACATAAAAGAATTCAGAGAAGATTCAAATATAATTCATAGATAGACTTGATCATAAACTCACAATTCATCGGTCTCAACAAACACACCGCAAAAAGAAGATTACATCGAATAGATCTCCACAAGAGAGGGGGAGAACATTGTATTAAGATCCAAAAAGAGAGAAGAAGCCATCTAGCTACTAACTATGGACCCATAGGTCTGAAGTAAACTACTCACACTTCTTCGGAGAGGCTATGGTGTTGATGTAGAAGCCTCCGTGATCGATGCCCCCTCCGGCGGGGCTCCGGAACAGGCCCCAAGATGGGATCTCGTAGATACAGAAAGTTACGATGGTGGAATTAGGGTTTTGGCTCCGTATCTGATCGTTTGGGGGTACGTGGGTATATATATGAGGAAGAAGTATGTCGGTGGAGCAACAGGGGGCCCATG
>NC_041392.1:400160599-400176491 GCF_002162155.2 Triticum dicoccoides
GTAGTGTCCAAGTCTCCTGAGTTGTATTCGGTGAGAAAATCATGTTCCCGAAGGTTTCATTCCGTTTGGACTCCATTTGATATTCCTTTTCTTCAAAACCCTAAAACAGGCAAAAAACGGCAATTCTGGGCTGGGCCTCCGGTTAATAGGTTAGTCCCCAAAAAAATATAAAAGTGGATAATAAAGCCCGATAATGTCCAAAACAGTAGATGATATAGCATGGAGCAATAAAAAATTATAGATACGTTGGAGGCGTATCACTCTAGTGCCCATTCAACTATCCTGTGGTGGCCTCAGGGTTCCTTAGTATCCAATGCAATGGGAAACGAGTGACAACTGTGATCTCATGGGCTTGGAAGTAGTGGTGTTGTTTCCTTAAGGCAATGATGAGGCCGAAGATCAAGTTTTGCACTCCAGAGTACCTTTTCCTAGCCCCCTGCAACAGGGAGCTGACAAAGTAAACTGGTCATTGCACCACTTTCTTCTTTGTCGTGCTCTAGGAATCGCCTTCGCTATCTTGCTATTATTTCCCTTGATCTGTGCTTGTTCTTGCCGTGACTGGTTCAGTTTCAGCTCCGAACGGAGCGGCTGCCGTGGCTGCTTCTTCATCCGTTTCCCGCTGCGCCACCGGCGCTGCACTAACTACTTGATTGGTTGCCGCCAAATATAGCAACAATTACTCTTGTGGCCTAGGAGCGACTAAGGTGGGGGCAGAAGAAAGGTATGTCTTTAGGTCTCGTAGTTCAGCTTCCGCCTCTAGGTCCACTTCATTAGTCCTACCTTCTTTAAAAAATTTAAGAACAACAAGGTGCACTTAGCACCCTTAGAAATGAACCTACTCAAGGCGGCAACACATCCAGTCAGGCGCCTCTCATCCTTGACGGTCTTGGGTGCTTGGATCTTCTCAATTTCCCTGATCTTTTCGGGGTTTGCCTCTATCCCTCGGTGTGACACAAAGAAGCCAAGTAGCTTTCCGGAGGGCAAGCCAAACACACGCTTCTCAAGGTTTAACTTCAAATTGATCTTGCGCAGGTTCACAAAAGTTTCTTCCAAATCTTGAATAAGCATTGATTTGTCCTTGGTTTTGACCACTATATCATCCATGTAGGCTTCTACATTTCTGTGCATTTGCGGCTCAAAACCAATCTTTACTGCTGTCGCAAAGGTGGATCCAAAACACTTTAATCCGAAAGGCATTCGTACAAAGTAGTACGTGCCACATGGGTTATTAAGGCGGTCTTCTCTTCATCTTCATTGCACATGAATATCTAGTGGTATCCTGAGTATGCATCCAAAAAGGAAAGAAAATCACACCCGGAGGTGGAATCCACAATCTGATCAATGTGCAGCAAAGGGGAAGGGTCCTTTGGGTAGGCCTTGTTCAGGTTTTTGAACTCTATGCAAAACCTCCATTTCCCATTTTCCTTGTGCACCACCACTAGGTTTGCCAACCACATTGGATGCAACACTCCTCGGACCAAACCAGCTGCTTCAAGTTTCTTGATTTCTTCGGCAATGAACTACTGCCATTCCAAAGCTTGCTTTCTGACCTTCAGCTTGACGGGCTGGGCATGAGGGCAGACAGAAAGGTGGTGCTCGATTACCTCAATGGGAATGTCGGGGATGTCGGAGGGCTGCCAAGGAAACACATCGACATTTGCCCACAGGAAGGCAACGAGCACACTTTCCTATTTACCATCAAGGGTGGAGCTGATGATGAACGTACCATCAGCGCCATCCAGCCTTGCCGGGACCTCCTTTACAGCGGGTGAAGCAACCATGGATCTCTTTCTAGTGGCTCCAGCAAGTCATCGACGGGTGCAACGCACTCTGGAGAGGCACGCTTCCCGGATTCCTTGCCGGCATATTTGCTAGCCTTCTTTCCTTTCTTGGTTTCCTCGGCGGGAGCTATAGCTTAAGCGGCCTCGGCTTCTACCGCATCCCGGTACATCTTATCCACACATATGATGGCATCTTTCTTGTCTGACGAGATGGAAATGAAGCCCATTGTCCCTGGCATTTTTAGAGTGTTGTAGGCATAGTGGGATGCCGTCATGAATTTTGCCAGAGCTGGACGACCAAGAATCCCATTCTATGGCAAGGGGAGCTTGACCACATCAAACACAACCCTCTCGGTCTGGTAGTTCAGTTCTCCGCCAAACGTTACTGGTAGCATGATCTTCCCCTTAGGACGACTCCTGCAAGGGTTGACTCCTTGAAACGTGACAGTAACCTTGAGCTCTTCATCTAATATCTGTAGTTTGCTGATCACCTTGGGGGAAATTAGATTCAACCCTGCCCTGCTATCAACTAGCATCTTTCTGAGCTGGAGGTTGCGGATTGTTGGCGAAGCCAACAACGGCAAGCACCCTACCATGGTGGTGCGGTCAAGGTGATGCTCTTTGTCAAAGATGATAGGCGTGTGGGACCGTTTGAGCGGCTTCTAGGAATCTGCTACTGGCTCTACGACATTGACTTCACGCGCCCACTGTATGAGCTGGCAGTTAGAGGAGTGCAAAGAAGTGCCTCCGTCAATGCACATGGCCTTAGTTGCTTTCTAGAATTCTTGCTCACCCATTTCCTCTTCATCCCCTTAATCACTTTCATCATCGCCTTCCTTCTTTTCACAACCTCTAGCAGGTTTCTCCTTTTGCTGAGGGGTCTTGCCGCGGCGGCCTCCTCTGCCGCCACGACCCTTCCCGCCAGCACCTTCTTAGTCTCTCTCCTTGTCACGCTTCTCATATTGAGCTTTCTGCTTCTTGAAAAGTTGCTAAACATGATGACACTCTTGGAGATGATGGCCCTTGGTTCAGTGGATCTTAGAGTACGGTCTATCGGTCTTCCCAGCTTTTTCTGCCGTCGCAGCCTCCCGGCAATCAGTGCACGCAACAACTTCCTTGCCGGGGGCTTCGGTCTTGGCTTTCTTGCCGGTACTAGGGGTGCCAGAACCCTCAACAGCTAGTTGATACGTCTCCGTTGCATCTATAATTTTTGATTGTTCCATGCCAATATTCTACAACTTTTATATACTTTTGGCAACAATTTATATGATTTTCTTGGACTAACATATTGATCGAGCGCCCAGTGCCAATTCATGTTTGATGCATGTTTTTTGTTTCACAAAAAATCCATATCAAACGGAGTCCAAACGGGATAAAAACTTACAGAGATTATTTTGGAATAGAAGTGAATTTTGGGAAGTGGAATAAACAAGAGACGATGCCAAAGGCAGCGACAAGGCAGGGGGCTTGCGCAGGGGGTAGGGCACGCCCTGGGCCCTTGTAGCCAACCTGTAAGGCGGTTGGTGCTCTTCTTCGTCCGCAAGAAAGCTAATATCCGGATAAAAAATCATGTTAAAATTTCAGCCCAATAGGAGTTACGGATCTCCCAAAATTTTAGAAACGGTGAAAGGGCAGAATCTGGGAATGCAGAAACAGAAGGAAACAGAGAGAGATCCAATCTTGGAGGGGCTCTCACCCCTCTGCCCCCATGGAGGCTATGTACTAGAGGGGAAACCCTTCTCCCATCATGGGGGAAGGTCAAGGAAGAAGAAGGAGGGGGGCTCTCTCCCCCTCTCTCCCGGTGGCATCAGAACGTCGTCAGGGCGATCATCGTGACGGCGATCTACACCAACAACTTCGCCACCATCATCACCAACTCCCCCCTCTATGCAGCGGTGTAACACCCCTTCTCCCTGCTGTAATCTCTACTTAAACATGGTTATCAACGCTATATATTATTTCCCAATGATGTGTGGCTATCCTATGATGTTTGAGTAGATCTGTTTTGTCCTATGGGTTGATTGATGATCATGATTGGTTTGAGTTGCATGATTTACTATTGGTGTTGTCCTATGGTGCTCTCTTTGTCGTGCAAGCATGAGGGATCCCTACTGTAGGGTGTTGCAATATGTTCATGGTTTGCTCATTGTCTGTGTTGCGGGGGTGATAGCAGCCTAAACACAGATAAGTGAGCTATGGCGTATGGGAATAAAGATGAGTTGATACTTTAATGCTATGGTTGGGTTTTACCTTAATGATCTTTAGTAGTTATGGATGTTTGCTAGTGTTCAAATCATAAGTGTGTATGATCCAAGTAGAAAAAGTATGGTAGCTTATGCCTCTCCCTCATATAAAATTTCAATAATGATTACATGTCTAGACAAATAAGTTTCTTGCGTGACAAAAAGCTCTCTACTAAAACTAACTTAGTTGTTTCTTTATCTAAACAACCTCTACTAAAACTAACTTAGTTGTTTCTTTATCTAAACAGCCCCTAGCTTTTATTTATGTGCTCTTTATTATCTTGCAAACCTATCCTACAACACCTACAAAGTACTTCTAGTTTCATACTTGTTCTAGGTAAAGTGAACGTTAAGTGTGCGTAGAGTTGTATCGGTGGTCGATAAAACTTGATGTAATATTTATTCTACCTTTAGCTCCTCATTGGGTTCGACACTCTTACTTATCAAAAGAGGCTACAACTAATCCCCTATACTTGTGGGTTGTGAAGACCTTTTTCTGGTGCCGTTGCCGGGGAGCAATAGTGTGGGGTGAATATTCTCGTGTGTGCTCGTTTGCTTTATCACTAAGTATATTTTATTTGCTGTTCTAAGTTGTTCTCTATCTTTAGTTATGGATATGGAACACAAAATACCAAACAAATTAGGTGTACTTGCTACTCATGGAGATGGGGAACCTCCTAAAACCTTCGATGCTCATTATGTGAAAGATATTACGCACTACTTTAATAATCGTGAGGAAACCCATTCAATTATATAATGGGAGACACATTGGATCAATGTTAATACTTCAGGGATTATCGCTTGACTCGAAAAGGGAAACTATTATGGGATCAAATTCATATGTTGCATTGGTATGCTTGGAAATTACGCCAGAGATATGATTATAGTTCACTACTGCAGGATGGTCCAAACGTGACACTACAATCAGAGACCCTTTGACAAAACTGTGTGTGATGCCATAATCGCGAACGGGGGTGTAAAAAACGTCAAAAAAGGTGCAAAACATTTGCGATGACGGATGCATCAAACACGGTTCAGATTTTAGTTGTGTGTGTGATGCAGGGCATATGATTCAGTTCAATTAACTGTTTGGGAAGAGGAGGAACAAATGAAACGGGCAGCCAGATGAAGGATTGTGTGATATATAGCATACGGTTCACTAGGATGAATTGTGTGTGATTTGGCAACACAATGGAAACGGTTCAACTGAACAAGATGTGTGTGATATGCGGCAAATAGTCCCGTAATCAGAACTGTGTGTGAAGACCAATAATAACACAGACGATTGCTGGTAATAAGCCGTGTGATTTGCTCTGTCTAAAGTAGAATAACATGTATATATATATGTATATAACTAAAATAATCATCCAATTACATAAGTGCATATACAAACCATTCACACACAGCTGAATAAACAATTGTGTGCATTCTAAAGTAGGAGAAACGATCGTCTAGTCATCTACTTCTTGTGACGCTCCCGCCACTGCTATGTGGCTTGATCCCTTGTCTCGGTCAGGAAGAAGACAGTTCCTCATGTCAACGATCCACCTGTTGTGACAGCCTGGTTTTTGCCCTCCTTTATTTTCCTGATTTTCAGTTGGATTGATTTTGAATTTGGAGTTTTTGAATCCTTCCATATGGACTTAAACACTTGGGTACCCCTTGGCTTTCTCCCAAGTGTCCCATTTCCCTCTCTAACCATCATTCCCCCTCTGGTTCATCTCAAAATAATATTTGGAATATTTTTCTTAATGAAAAATTTTCATTTTCCTCTCTTAAACCCTAGCTAGATCAATGTGCTCCAATGCAACCCCAATTTTTCTTGCCCACAAAAATCTGAGAAAATTCAAAAATATTCTTGGAACCCTAGGGCACCTTCCTGAGCAAAAATATTGCATGACTTTTTGGAATATTTTTGCTATAGAAAATATTTTCTATTCTGGACAGAAATGGTAGTTTCTACAGCAACTACCATTTTACTTGCTCCTTTGGGGCTGATTTTTCTTGTGCGTCAACACATTAGTAGATGGTTGCTACCCTCGAAAACTTAGCTCCCAACTTCCAGCCGTTTGACCACAGTAAGCTCTCAAAGTTACTGACCAGAAACTTACTAGGCTTGTGAAATCTCTTCTACTGCGTCTGGATCCAAACCAAAGTGTGGTAACATTCAAAACTACTGCAAACAACATGCCAGACATGAAGTTTGGGCTTAGGTCGGCATGAGGTCAGAGTTCATGCGGTGACTGCATTCATCCAGGCGTGCTGGCATGCGGCCGACGCGCTCTGCGATGCACCCGAAACTCTGTTGATTGTGTGCTCACTTCCCCGCTTGCCTAAGCGTTCCAAACTTCGCCACCATCTTCGTCTTAGCCCCATTAACTCCCCCGGGTGCTCGCCGATGTCGGAACTCGCCGCAGCGAGCACGGGAACGGTCCGGCCAATGAAACAGTGCGATGCGCACTGTGCTCGTTGTCACCCCAGTGCCCATGTGCTCGTCCCCGTTTGCCCACAGTCCCCGTGTGAGCTCCGTCTCCTTCTCCATCTCTCACTGATGCCGCTCGTTGCCGGGCACCGTGTCCAGGTGTCCACCGACGGAGCCCGAACCCCCCTCGATGCTTGGCTATAAATAGAGCCCTCCCCCAGCCTCCTCGAGCATCATCCACCACTCTCAAACACTCCAAAACCTAGTAGAAGACCGTAGCCCGGCCAGGCAGGCCGCGGGCCGCCATCCCCGAGCTCGAGCTTGCCGGCGATCCCCTCGGGATGTTCCCGTAGCTCCGGCCCCTCCAAAGCCTGGGCAACCCTTCCAGGGCCTCCGCCACTCTGCGGTGGTACCGTTCCACCAGGTTGGAACCCCTGGAGTCGCCTCTGCTCGCCGTTGTCTTCGTCTCCGGCGAGCTCTGCTTCCTGTCTCCGCTAGAGAGGAAGATTCTGAAACCATCCGACCACCCCTAGCTACTCTATGGGTACGGGCAGGTAAGCCTCAATATCCTCTCACGATCCCTCCCTCTCGTTTTGGACAAGGATCTCTCGTCGCCGGCGTTTTCTCCAGCGAAGCCGCGCCGTCCCCTGTCTCATTTCCCCTCTCCCCCTCATCTGACTAGCGGGGCCTGCTAGTCAGCCACTCAGTACGCGTGTGAAGCGGTATGAGTGGTGGGACCCCGAGGCTTTACGCCTTCGACGTCACCCCCCCTCAAGTCTGTTTTATTTAAATTCAAATTTCATTTATATCGAGAGAGCTTCAAACAACTATAAGTTTTCAACCATAAGTCCAAATGAATTGATTGTTTTTGCATTGTGTTCTTTGCAAAGAAATCTAGCAGCTCACCAAAAATGTGATTTCCCTGCTGCCTAGATTTCCTGGTGAATTTCAAAAGGGTTCTTGATGATTTCTTTTTGTGTTTGTAATTGTTTTCAGAGCAGTGAGGCTTGTCTTGAGGATCACCAGGAGGCTTGTGAACCTCATCTGCACTAAGGCAAGCCACAACAACATTTTCATGGTGCCATTGCAATATTTGTGATTTTCCTTCTTGAATGAATGTTTAATCCATGCATATAGAACATTATTGTGTTATTTATATTCTGTTAAGTGCTTGCTCAAGTTAGTATGCTTGTGTTACATAAAGTTTAGAGATAACCTAGTTGATAAAGAAACTAGAATTTATTTTTGTTATGAAAGAAATAATATGGTTATGGATATAAGTAATTAATTGAAGTTATTTTTCTTGCATGAGAAAAATGGTAAAACTTGTTAGAAAAGATGTTGTTTAATGTGAGGTTTAATCTTGACCAGAGGAGTGTCAAGAGTTGCTGATGGTTATGCTTAGTGTGGATATAGTTTACTCAGTCTTTTCCTTTAATGTGTGATGCATATGTTATTGTTGCACTTCATGGCATACTTTGACACCGGTTATTTTCAATTTAAGTTGAACCTCATAATAATACAACTTGAATATATCGTTGACTGGGTCACGGTGCCACTGAGTCGAGTTTGTTCCAGTGCAACCACATTTGCCTGTATGGGAAGGCCTTTATTCGGTCCGTTCTCATGCCTCTGGTCGGTGCCTCCAACTAGGGAAGGTTATGGGCGTGCGGTACCCTAGCCCGGTAAGCAGACATAACCTTGTGAGCCCATTGTTGACATTTTTGGTACCGGTCCCCATGAGGGACGTTTGTCCATGATGGTGGCCGTTGTGTCTTTGGTAGACACAGGGACACCCAGGACTAGCCTAGTTGGGGAGTTTGTTGGAGTGGCCGAGAGAGTATCATGGCAATGGAGGGGTTTCGTTGGAATTCCGTTAGTCCACCCGAATGGGAGTACGAGGCCATGGGTTCCGTGGTGTGCATACAGTGCGCTACCTCTGCAGAGTGTATTAATCTATCGATAGCCGAGTCCACGGTTACGGACACGCTCGAAAGTAGGTCACACCATGGGTCAACATTTAATAAAACTTGCACACTAAGTTATGAACTCTGCACTGTTGAGGATGGCGGTAAGGCCATCGGGTTGTACAGAACCAAGTGTTGGTCATGGTTGTGATTGCCGGAAGGATCATTGTTTTAGACATAGTATGGGTCATGGTTGTGATCGTCGGAAGGATCATTGTTTTAGACCTAGTATGGGTCGTGGTTGTGATCGCCGGAAGGATTATTGTTTTAGACCTAGTATGGGTCGAGGTTGTGATCGCCGGAAGGATCACGAGATGTTGATGGTTAAAGATTTGGAGGTTGGTAAGGTGGTGATCCAAGAAGTGATCACCGTTGGTAAGAGGAATTTTTCCTCACAAGGATATGATCACAGCATGTTGAAAACATATATTGTTGCATTATTAATAATTGGTTAAATATCATGATATTGTTTGTCATTATATTTATGTCTGTTGTGAGCTTGCAAGTACATTCAATGTACTGACCTGGCGTGTCATGCCAGATTCAGGAAAAGCCTTGTTGGAGAGGAGTGATGTCCGAGTCTAGATCGTGTCCACATCGGTGTCCCTGTACTATGGAGCTTCCGCTACGACGTTGTTCCGCTGCCGCGTAGTTGTTATGATCGAGGCCTTTATGTTCACGAAATAATGTACATATTGTTCAGCCGCATCGTGCGTGCCGCTTTGCCTTGCTACCTGTTGTACTGTAAACTTTGTTCCGCTAGCATCAATAAAGCGGTTGTTTTCTTTACCAAGATGTTGTGTGTTGCCTGAAGACATGGTCTCTGGGCTGGCAATGCATGGTAAATGCTACCTCCTGAGCACTGCGTTGGTTTTCCCCGAAGAGGAAGCGATGATGCAGTAAGGTAGCGTAAGTATTTCCCTCAGTTTTTGAGAACCAAGGTATCAATCCAGTAGGAGGCTACGCGCGAGTTCCTCACACCTGCACAAACAAATAAATCCTCGCAACCAACGCGATAAGGGGTTGTCAATCCGTACACGGCCACTTATGAGAGTGAGATCTGATAGATATGGTAAGATAATATTTTTGGTATTTTTATGATAAAGATGCAAAGTAAAATAAAAGCAAAGTAAAAAGCAAAGGAAATAACTAAGTATTGGGAGATTAATATGATGAAGATAGACCCGGGGGCCATAGGTTTCACTAGTGGCTTCTCTCAAGAGCATAAGTATTTTACAGTGGGTGAACGAATTACCGTCGAGCAATTGACAGAATTGAGCATAGTTATGAGAATACCTAGGTATGATCATGTATATAGGCATCAGCACCGAGACAAGTACACCGACTCCTACCTGCATCTACTACTATTACTCCATTCATTGACCGCTATCTAGCATGCATCTAGAGTATTAAGTTAATGAAAACAGAGTAACGCCTTAAGCAAGATGATATGATGTAGAGGGATAAACTCATGCAATATGATGAAAACCCCATCTTTTTATCCTCGATGGCAACAATACAATACGTGCCTTGCTGCCCCTATTGTCACTAGGAAAGGACACCGCAAGATTGAAGCCAAAGCTAAGCACTTCTCCTATTGCAAGAAAGATCAATCTAGTAGGCCAAACCAAACTGATAATTCGAAGAGACTTGCAAAGATAACCAATCATACATAAAAGAATTAAGAGAAGATTCAAATATTGTTCATAGATAGACTAGATCATAAACCCACAATTCATCGGTCTCAACAAACACACAGCAAAAAAGAAGATTACATCGAATAGATCTCCACATGAGAGGGGGAGAACATTGTATTGAGATCCAAAAAGAGAGAAGAAGCCATCTAGCTAATAACTATGGACCCATAGGTCCGAGGTTAACTACTCACACTTCATGGAGAGGCTATGGTGTTGATGTAGAAGCCCTCCGTGATGGATACCCCCTCCGGCGGAGCTCCGGAACAGGCCCCAAGATGGGATCTCGTGGATACAGAAAGTTGCGGCGGTGGAATTAGGGTTTTGGCTCCGTATCTGATCGTTTGGGGGTACGTAGGTATATATAGGAGGAAGGAGTATGTCGGTGGAGCAACAGGGGGCCCACGAGGGTAGAGGGCGATCCTGGGGGGGGGGGGTAGGCGCGCCCCCTACCTCGTGGCCTCCTCCTTTGTTTCTTGACGTAGGGTCCAAGTCTCCTGGATCATGTTCGGTGAGAAAATCACGTTCCCGAAGGTTTCATTCCGTTTGGACTCCGTTTGATATTCCTTTTCTTTGAAACCCTAAAATAGGCACAAAAAACAATTCTGGGATGGGCCTACGGTTAATAGGTTAGTCCCAAAAATAATATAAAAGTGGATAATAAAGCCCAATAATGTCCAAAACAGTAGATAATATAGCATGGAGAAATTAAAAATTATAGATACGTTGGAGATGTATCAAGCATCCCCAAGCTTAATTCATGCTCGTCCTCGAGTAGGTAAATGATAAAAATAGAATTTTTGGTGCGGAGTGCTACTTGGCATAATTTTAATGTAATTCTTCTTAATTGTGGTATGAATATTCAGATCTGAAAGATTCAAGATAAAAGTTCATATTGACATAAAAATAATAATACTTCAAGCATACTAACTAAGCAATTATGTCCTCTCAAAATAACATGGCCAAAGAAAGTTCATCCCTACAAAATCATATAGTTTAGTAATGCTCCATTTTCGTCACACAAGAATGCTCTCATCATGCACAACCCCGATGACAAGCCAAGTAATTGTTTCATACTTTAGTAATCTCAAACCTATAAACTTTCACGCAATATATGAGCGCCAACCATGGATATAGCACTATGTGTGGAATAGAATATGATGATGGGGGTTATGTGGAGAAGACAAAAAAGGAGAAAGTCTCACATCAACGAGGCTAATCAATGGGCTATGGAGGTGCCCATCAATTGATGTTAATGCAAGGAGTAAGGATTTCCATGCAACGGATGCACTAGAGCTATAAATTTATGAATGCTCAACAAAAGAAACTAAGTGGGAGTGCATCCAACTTGCTTGCTCATGAAGACCTAGGGCACTTGAGGAGGCCCATTGTTGGAATATACAAGCCAAGTTTTATAATGAAAAATTCCCACTAGTATATTAAAGTGACAAAACAAAAGACTCTCTATCATGAAGATTATGGTGCTACTTTGAAGCACAAGTGTGGAAAAAGGATAGTAGCATTGTCCCTTCTTTTTTTGCCTTTCTTTCTTTTTTTAGGACAATGCTCTATGAATGATGTTCATCACACTTCTATTTACTTACAACTCAAGAATTACAACTCGATACTTAGAACAAGATATGACTCTATATGAATGCCTCCGGTGGTGTACCGGGATATGCAATGAACCAAGAGTGACATGTATCAAAAAAATATGAATGGTGGCTTTGCCACAAATACTATGTCAACTACATGATCATGCTAAGCAATATGACAATGACTAATTTGTCATGATAAACGGACTGGTGGAAAGTTGCATGGCAATATATCTCGGAATGGATATGGAAATGCCATAATAGGTAGGTATGGTGCCTGTTTTGAGGAAGATATAACGAGGTTTATGTGTGAAAGAGCGTATCATATCACGGGGTTTGGATGCACCGGCGAAGTTTGCACCAACTCTCAATGTGAGAAAGGACAATGCACGGTACCGAAGAGGCTAGCAATGATGGAAGGGTGAGAGTGCGTATAATCCATGGACTCAACATTAGTCATAAAGAACTCACGTACTTATTGCAAAAATCTACAAGTCATCAAAAACCAAGCACTACGCTCATGCTCCTAGGGGGATAGATTGGTAGGAAAAGACCATCGCTCGTCCCCGACCGCCACTCATAAAGAAGACAATCAAATAACACCTCATGTTTCAAATTTGTTACATAACGTTTGCCATACGTGCATGCTACGGGACTTGCTAACTTCAACACAAGCATTTCTCAATTCACAACTACTCAACTAGCACGACTTTGATATTATTACCTCCATATCTCAAAACAATTATCAAGCATCAAACTTCTCTTAGTGTTCAAAACACTCATAAGAATTTTTTACTAATCTTGAACACCTAGCATATTAGGATTATCTAAGCAAATTGCCACGCTATTTAAGACTCTCAAAATAATATAAGTGAAGCATGAGAGATCAATAGTTTCTATAAAACAAATCCACCACCGTGCTCTAAAATATATAAGTGAAGTACTAGAGCAAAACTATATAAGTCAAATGATATAAGCGAAGCACATAGAGTATTCTAACAAATTACAAATCATGTATGGATCTATCAAAAGGTGTGTACAAAACGGATGATTTTGGTAAACTAAAAATCAAAGAATCAAATCATACAAGACGCTCCAAGCAAAACACATATCATGTGGTGAATAAAAATATAGCTCCAAGTAAAGTTACAGACAGAAGTAGACGAAAAGAGGGGATGCCTTCCGGCGCATCCCCAAGCTTTGGCTTTTAGGTGTCCTTAGATTATCTTGGGGGTGCCATGGGCATCCCCAAGCTTAGGCTCTTGCCACTCCATGTTCCATAATCCATCGAATCTTTACCCAAAACTTGAAAACTTCACAACACAAAACTTAAAGTAGAAAATCTCATGAGCTCCGTTAGCGAAAGAAAACAAAAGACCACTTCAAGGTACTGTAATGAACTCATTCTTTATTTATATTGGTGTTAAAACTACTTCATTCCAACTTATCTATGGTTTATAAACTATTTTACTAGCCATAGATTCATCAAAATAAGCAAACAACACACGAAAAACAGAATCTGTCAAAAACAGAACAGTCTGTAGTAATCTGTAGCTACCGCAAGATATTGAACCCCAAAAATTCTAAAATAAATGCTGGACGTGAGGAATTTATCTATTACTCATCTGCAAAAAGAATTAACTAAATATCACCTTTCAAATAAAAATGGCAGCAGTTCTCGTGAGCACTAAAGTTTCTGTTTTTTACAGCAAGATATCAAGACTTTCCCCAAGTCTTCCCAACGGTTCTACTTGGCACAAACACTAATTAAACACAAAAAACACAACCTAAATAGAGGCTAGATAAATTATTTATTACTAAACAGGAGCAAAAAGCAAGGAATAAACATAAAATTGGGTTGCCTTCCCAAAAGCGCTATCGTTTAACTCCCCAAGCTAGGCATAAAAAGCAAGGATAGATCTAGGTATTGCCATATTTGGTAGGCAATTCCTCAATGAGGCATATACGCTTTTTAGAAATTTCTTTATTTTTATTGATTATCAAACTTTTAGGCACAAGATCAAGAAATTCATTTGTAACAAATGGTTCCTTAATGATAGCAAAAAGATTGGGACGAATACTTATAGATTTGAGATCCACAGTTTCCTTACTAGAGGATTCACCCTAATTTTAGGAACATACATAAGCTTGGAAATTTTAGTGGGAGGACTTGGAGTATTCTTTACGGAATAAAAAGCGGTTTCCAAGTTGGTAATAATATCCTCAAGTGGAATTGTGATTTATTTTCTCATTAACTATGGGTTCCTTCTCTTTAATATTTTTCAAAGTGACTCCTAATTAGATCCATATTGAGATATTCGGTTGTGGATCTTTTTATCCAAATTTTCAATTAACTCTATGGTAGCAACCTTATTTTCAATAATTTCGAGCCTTTGCATTACATGCTCCAAAGTTAATACAGTTCCATTAACCAAAAGAGGAGGTGAGCCAAACAAATCTATAATAGCATTATAGGAATCAAAAGTATGGCTACCCAAGAAGCTCCCTCCGGTAATAGTATCAAGGACATATCTGTGCCAAGGAGTAGCGCCTACCTAATAATTGCGAAGAAGAACGGAAGTAGATTGCTTCCTGGTAGATCTATTTTGAGCATTGCAAATTCTATACCAAGTGTCTTTTAGCTTTTGCCCCTCCCTTTGCTTAAAATTTAGAATTTCATTCTCGGGACACAACAGAGAAGATAAGGGACTAGCCATAACGACAAGCAAACGTAAAAGAGGCGAATGGAAAGAGAGAGAGGATAGAGAGAGAGGGAGAATAAAACGGCAAGGGTGAAGTGGGGGAGAGTAAAACGAGAGGCAAATGGCAAATAATGTAATGCGGGAGATAAGGATTGTGATGGGTACTTGGTATATTGACTTTTGCGTAGACTCCCCGGCAATGTTGCCAGAAATCTTTCTTGCTACCTCTTGAGCACTGCATTGGTTTTCCCTGAAGAGGAAGGGATGATGCAGTAAAGTAGCGTAAGTATTTCCCTCAGTTTTTGAGAACCAAGGTATCAATCTAGTAGGAGGCTATGCGCGAGTCCCTCGCACCTGCACAAAAAAATAAATCCTCACAACCAACGCGATAAGGGGTTGTCAATCCCTACACGGCCACTTACGAGAGTGAGATCTGATAGATATGATAAGATAATATTTTTGGTATTTTTATGATAAAGATGCAAAGTAAAATAAAAGCAAAATAAAAATCAAAGGAAATAACTCAGTATTGAGAGATTAATGTGATGAAGATAAACCCAGGGGCCATAGGTTTCACTAGTGGCTTCTCTCAAGAGCATAAGTATTTTACGGTGGGTGAATGAATTACTGTTGAGCAATTGACAGAACGGAGCATAGTTATGAGAATATCTAGGTATGATCATGTATATAGGCATCACGTCCGAGACAAGTAGACCGACTCCTGCCTGCATCTACTACTATTACTCCACTTATCGACCGCTATCCAGCATGCATCTAGAGTATTAAGTTCATGAAAACAGAGTAACGCCTTAACCAAGGTGACATGATGTAGAGGGATAAACTCATGCAATATGATGAAAACCCCATCTTGTTATCCTCGATGGTAACAATACAATATGTCCCTTGCTGCCCCTACTGTCACTGGGAAAGGAGACCGCAAGATTGAACCCAAAGCTAAGCACTTCTCCTATTGCAAGAAAGATCAATCTAGTAGGCCAAACCAAACTGATAATTCGAAGAGACTTGCAAAGATAACCAATCATACATAAAAGAATTCAGAGAAGATTCAAATATTGTTCATAGATAGACTTGATCATAAACCCACAATTCATCGGTCTTAACAAACACACCGCAAAAAAGAAGATTACATCGATTAGATCTCCACAAGAGAGGGGGAGAACATTGTATTGAGATCCAAAAAGAGAGAAGAAGCCATCTAGATAATAACTATGGACCCATAGGTCTGAGGTAAACTACTCACACTTCATCGGAGAAGCTATGGTGTTGATGTAGAAGCCCTCCGTGATGGATACCCCCTCCGGTGGAGCTCCGAAACAGGCCCCGAGGTGGGATCTTGTGGATACAGAAAGTTGCGGCAGTGGAATTAGGGTTTTGGCTCCGTATCTGATCTTTTTGGGGTACGTAGGTATATATAGGAGGAAGGAGTACGTCGGTGGAGCAACAGGGGGCCCAAGAGGGTGGAGGGGG
>NC_041392.1:400176977-400235929 GCF_002162155.2 Triticum dicoccoides
GTGGCCTCCTCCTTTGTTTCTTGACGTAGGGTCCAAGTCTCCTGGATCATGTTCGGTGAGAAAATCACGTTCCCGAAGGTTTCATTCCATTTGGACTCCGTTTGATATTCCTTTTCTTCAAAACCCTAAAATAGGCAAAAAAAACAGCAATTCTGAGCTGGCCTCCGGTTAATAGGTTAGTCCCAAAAATAATATAAAAGTGGATAATAAAGCCCAATAATGTCCAAAACAGTAGATAATATAGCATGAAGCAATCAAAAATTATAGATACGTTGGAGACATATCAGTAAACTGGTTGCTCTGAGCCGAGGTGCCACAATGCTTGGTATCAGAGCCGCGCTGACTGTAGGCCACGCTAGATTATGATGTGATGACTGGACGGTAGATACGAGTTTACGTTGAGTGCCGGTAGCATTGGTAGCTGGTTGTTGCATTGCATATACTTGTCTTATTTTATGCTAACCTACTAATGGTTGTGAGTGTAGATGGCTGCTGTCGGTGTCAAAACCGGCGGATCTCGGGTAGGGGGTCCCGAACTGTGCGTCTAGGCCGGATGGTAACAGGAGGCAAGGAACACGATGTTTTACCCAGGTTCGGGCCCTCTTGATGGAGGTAAAACCCTACGTCCTGCTTTATTAATATTGATGATATGGGTAGTACAAGAGTAGATCTACCATGAGATCAAGGAGGCTAAACCCTAGAAGCTAGCCTACGGTATGATTGTTATATATGGAGTTGTATATGGAGTTGTATATGGAGTTGTATATGATCTATCGACTAGCCTGGCCCTGGTTTATATAATGCACCGAAGGCCTAGGTTAACAAGAGTCCTAGCCGAATACGCCGGTGGGGAGAAGTCCTTGTCTTGATCGCCAAGTCTTTGTGGAATCTTCCTTGTATGCGGCAGCTGTCCGAACTGGCCCATGAGTATATGGCCATGGGGGCCTCGGCCCAGTCTAATAGATCGGGAGACGACGTGGTGAGTACCCCCTAGTCCAGGACACCGTCAGTAGCCCCCTGAATCGGTCTTCAAGTTAGGGACGCTCCTCGATTCTTCTGAACAGTTCTTCATGTTCGGTCGCCGGTCTTGAAAACTGGTTCAACAAATCTTCTCATCTTCTAGCTTGAGGATCGCCGAAATACATTCGGCGAGTTTACACGTCGGGTATCCGAGGAGCCCCTTTAAGTTTCCGGCCTTTATCAATGCCTTGTTATTTTTATGCCACACCTCGGGTTTGAAGTTGTTCCCGGGAGGCAGTGTCCTCTTGCGTCTGAGCTCTAACGCCGGACTATATTCGAGGTATCTTTTGCAGCTGAGCACCAATGCCGGACCGCTTCCCAGCTCTAACGCCGGAATGTATCCGAGCTCCAACGCCGGACTATGTATCCGAGCTCCAACGCCGAACTGTATCCGAGCTCCAATGCCGGACTATATCCGAGGTGTCATATCACCTTGGTTCAAAATTTTTTGAAGGAGTTTAGCCGAGCTTAATGCCGGAAATGCCATCTATGGAGCCAGCCACTAGCGCCCGAGCTTTATGCCGGACTGCTTCCGAGGTGGTGCACCACCCTGAATGTGGGCCGATTTTTGTGAATATTTTTTATTGGTGCAATTTATTCTCTGCCGAGATATATAGCCAGTAGCCCTCAAGGTGTGTATCGGTCTAAAACCCGAGATGCACCTGAAGGATGACGTAAGACCGCTGATCCCAGTAGCCGTTGAGACTCAGGCTGATTTGCAAAATCGGCCTGAGGATCAAGTCCAAGCTCGGCAGAATACTTCGGGACACTAAAAGCGGCGTGCTCAGTCCTCGAGACTCAGGTTGGGTGCGGCCGACCAACCTGAGGATCAAAATCTCCTTGGAAACTATATTGCACATAAAATTTTCTGCATTGGACAAGCAATGTAGTAGCCCCCGAGACACTGGTCGCGTGGCAACACCAGATCAGGGGATCGATGTGCCCCTTTAATATTTGTAAATAATAAGCCCGAAGCCCAGTAGCCCCCAAGCCTTAATGCGGGCACGGGTGGCCGAATTAAGGATCAATATCCATAGTAAAATCACAAATTATGTGTAATGACGCTATGTATCCAAGTACTTTACGTCATTAATGCTCAGATCCGCATTGTACAAAACTTTGTTAACCGACCATCGGCTTCCACCTCCTCGGCCGGTAGCCGAGGAGTATTTGTCCTACTTTATAAAACCTTTATGAGGGCAAAGATTTACAACAAACAAGGCAATCTGGCCATACGGTTTTATAAACAAAGGTACGCAGAGAGTTATATTACTGTTTAATAGAAGAAATGTATTCCAAAGAAAATAGTCCCGCTATCGGTTCCTTTCTTTGGGTTGTCATGCTAAGCATGATCATGAAACCTCGGCTCGAATGTAAGAGCACAATATCGAGGATTTAGTTTGGGAGGCCAGTTAATAGCCCCCGCTAGTGTTCGGCAACAGTCGAGGTCAAGCCGTAAACAGTTCGGCCAATGTTATGAATGGCCCGTCATAGTCATCGGATCGCTGACCAGTTTACGCTTATTGTGACAGTCAGTTTTCGGCTTTCTCCACTAAGGTGCTTAACCATGTGAGCTGGAAGCACAATCGCAGTGGTTCTCCCTTTGCACGCCTAGCCGAATAAAACGGAACGTAGGAAGCAAGTGCAGGAGCCGGGCAACCCAACTATTGACCGAAGACACAATTCGAAACCGATGCATATATAGCAATATCTGAGAATGTTTTTGCCGAATCCCTAAAGGTGTCTGGCGTTGCACTGCGAGACTAATGCTGGAAAAGCACAAATAGTTTAAAAGTGCCAAAAAGCTTGGAAAACCAAGAAACATCAGTAAAAACATGACGTTCGAACAAGATCAAGTGTTCGGTGCCAATCCGAAAATTGGTCTTAGAAAAAAGAAGTGCTTATGTCGTCCTTAAACATGACACATCCTATCTCAAGACTTCGAGCGGGTCAGCGTACGGCTTCAACCTCCTATCCCGAGGGCGGAGTACTTCTCATTAGGCCAGTTTAGCAAACTAAAATCTAGCGGCTTTGAGAGAGAAATTAGGCTCCCCGGCTAGTGACCGCACACTCGTGTCGAAAAAAGGAGTGATAAATAATAATAATAGAACTTTGCAATGACTGAGAAGAAGAACACTTATTATAAAACGGCTCAAATAAACTTAAGAGCCCTCAAGTGACTTGGGTAGAAGAATGATTGCATGTACCGAAGTACTTATATCATATCTACGTTCAACCGAACTTTAAACGCGTCTTAACCGACCGTCGGCTTCTCCCTCTTAGGTTAAGGACCGAAAAATGTTATGTACTCCATCGGTCGAGAATATCGATGGTGTTTCCAATAACTAGGCAATCAGGCCATAAGGTTGTAACAGACAAAGCGCGCTCAGGGAACTTATGCTATATTACTGCGAAACGTAAGAAGCATCTTCGAAGAAAATAGTACCCCCACCGATACCTTTCTTCGGTGCTCATTGTTATTATGAGACTTGTGCAATAGATTTTTTGTACTCATGAGTTCTGTTGTGTGCCGACCATCATTGAATAACTATAAGAGCGCTAGCTTTCGGCTTCACCCAGTCTGAGGTCCGGCTCGGGTGACCCGATCGTGACAATCACAGAGGTGCTCCCTTTACTCCCTAGCCGAACAATCGGGAACGTAGGGGTAAACACAGGAGCGAGGCAACCCAGCTTGCAAATCGCTTAAGTCAAAGTGGTGCATATTGTGGCGTAATACACGAACAAGGAACGAAGCCGTACAAGTATAATCATATGCAACAGGAAAAGCTTCATAAAGGAAGCCCCCAAGTAAATGGGGTATTTGAATTTATGCATCACAAACAAAGTTTGGACAAGGAAATTTTTTAGAAGCAACTTTTTTCCAAAAAAGTATAATGCTTGGTCGAATCGAACGCAAGTTAGAAATTAAAGCTTTGAGCATGAAAGCGACTTAGCTGGTTAATGTGTACGGTATTGATGACGCGGTCCGAGCTTGATGCGGGGCAAGGTTCCATCCCTCAAGCCGAAGTTGAGGTGGCGGAGCGGAGAGCTTGATGCGCCGAAGTGGTGACATAGCACGATCAATGCAGACCGGCAGAGTGACGCCGAAGTCCCCAGATCATTTTCCTGTGCACAAAAAATAGTGCAAACCGGAGATAATAGTAATAATGATAATTAAAAAAAATGTTGCATAATAAATAATTTATGCAAAGTGAGGAATAGAAGAAATATGGCCTGGCGCCGAAGTCTATGTCGATGCAGGGCGTCGGCATGATGTAGTAAAGGCGTGGCAAAGCCTGAATTCACAGGTCGGTCCGAGCTCCGGATGCGGCGTTCGCCGGACTATGTACGGAAACTGACCGAACCACCACGCGACCGTCGTTAATGCGGTCACCATTTGATAGACCTGTGTACATATCATGGACAAACCAGAGTAATAATTCCTTGGGAAAAATGAACCCGAACAAGCAAAAAATACTGGGATTAATAGCACCTGGTTTATTTGTTGTAGCAATCCGAAGGAAGGTGATTCCTAAAATTGGGACCCGCTCCGCACACCCATTGCCTGATGGGCAGTAAAACGACGGCATGGCAATGCCGGTAAAGGTTGACTCGCCGAGGCAAAGCCCTCGGCCCAGCTAACGTGACGGAGCTGGTCGGCTAGTGACGCCGAAGTGTCTGGAGTAGGTTGATGAAGAGATGGCGAAGCCCCCGGTGCAGCCAAGATGTCGGAGCCTCGATGTCAGCCGATGAGTCAAAGTAGGTCGGCGTGATGGACACCAGCTTGAAGAAGCAATAGTGCGGCCCTGTCGATGGAGGTCATGACGTGGTCGATGCCGGCTTGATGAAGCGACCGTGCGGCGATGCCGGTATGCCCGCTCTGTGTAATCCGTGGGGCGGCGATGTTGGTGATGATTTATCCTTCGCAATGCCGGGCTCTTGTTCGGCTTGCCGAGATGATGATCCGAAGAAGTTGAGCTCGGCTCAACAAAGTGACGCCGTGTCTAGCGCAGGTCGGCAGTCGTGGAGTAATATTGTCGGACTGGTTTGACACCAGCATGATGTTGAAGATCATGTTCAAAAGATCTTACAGTTAGTGGGATGTGTTCAGGAACAAAACACAATACCCCATAGAAAACTTCCTTCAAAAGGGATGTCCGAAATCCTGTTCATAAAAAAGATGAACTCGGATCGGATTCGTTTTCGCGCAGAAAACAGATCCGAAAAGTGATGCACTAATCGGAAGGTTCCCGGAGTTTGGACGGTCGGATCGAGCCGAACTTTGAGAGGTGGTAGATATAGGAATTCCGCAGCTGATCAACGGTTGGATCTTCCAAAGGACGTCCGAGCTAGAAGCTGGACACCACGCCCTAAACTCATCCAAATTCCCGTCCAGATTTGACAGGGCTCCAGTATATCGTGGATTGCCAGAGATTCCTCCATCGGAACTCGACGAAATTTTCCAGGGTTGTTGAAGACTCAATTCCACACAATTCCACCAAAGTGATCGTCAAAGCGATACTTGAGGAGGTGGTGGTGGCAGATACGAGTTCGCTGTCCAGAAAAATAGCACGGTCGCTTGAGGGCAATGTTGACGTTGAGCCCCCGAGCTCCATAGATGATTCCTCCGTGATCTTGATAGAGATCGGAGTTGATATTAGATGAAGGCCCTCGTCCGGACATGGTGATCCGAACACGGGGCGCAATTCTTGGTTGAACCAAGGTGACCAGTCGAGCTGGTGATGAAGATGCCGAAGTCGCACTTGATCTGCAGGCGAGCCATCGATCCTTTTGTCGATCACACAGCGGAACTCTCAATGAAAGCACTAATGTCGGTGTCAAAACCGGCGGATCTCGGGTAGGGGATCCCGAACTGTGCGTCTAGGCCGGATGGTAACAGGAGGCAAGGAACACGATGTTTTATCCAGGTTCGGGCCCTCTTGATGGAGGTAAAAGCCTACGTCCTACTTGATTAATAATGATGATATGGGTAGTACAAGAGTAGATCTAGCACGAGATCAAGGAGGCTAAACCCTAGAAGCTAGCCTACGGTATGATTGTTGTATATGGAGTTGTATATGATCTATCGACTAGCCTGGCCCTAGTTTATATAATGCACCGAAGGCCTAGGTTAACAAGAGTCCTAGCCGAATACGCCGGTGGGGAGAAGTCCTTGTCTTGATCGCCAAGTCTTTGTGGAATCTTCCTTGTATGCGGCAGCTGTCCGAACTAGCCCATGAGTATATGGCCATAGGGGCCTCGGCCCAGTCTAATAGATCAGGAGACGACGTGGTGAGTGCCCCTAGTCCAGGACACCGTCAGTTGCGGTGCCGTATCCGTGCCGGTTGTAGCTGATGCGATACACGTCGCCGCATCTCCTTCGGAACGTGTGGTGACGGCTGTACCCCCTCGGTGACGATCCAGTTTATGGTGTGTACCGGGAGCGTCTAGCTGACTCTGTGTACGAGTATCACGCATTAGTTACTCTACGCACCAGTTCCGACTCCAGCACTTACACTCATACCACTCGGAGTAGTTACGCTTGTACCGCTTCCCAGGCTGTCCAGTTTGCTGCATTCGAGGTCCTTGTTGAGCTTCGTTACAATGAGGTCCGGATGCAGAACCACCCAGGTTTCTACTACTATCCTTCTCTGCACGATAATGGTCGTGTCCGCTTCCCTATCATTGATCTGGAGTCCAATAGTGTTGCTAGCCATCTTGCTCGTTACATCACCGCTAGCTATCTTATGATCCACGAGCTGGCTTAGGAGCTGACTCGTTCCTGTACTTCTTTAGCATCTGCTCTAGTCTCTACTAGATCTGCCACTACCCCATCCTCCTTGGTATTTACTCCTTATATTCTAGTCAGTTCTAGTTCCCCTATTTCATCGGTTACTCCTCCGAGTAGCTCGGGCACCTCGACCGTGAATCCTCTCAGTGCTCCCGCTGAGTGGGTTTCACTTCTCTCTACTCATGTAGCCCTCATGCTTCACCCTGCACCTGCCCCTAAGGGAGAGCCCTTGAGGCAATGTCGCCGTGTTACCTTTAACCCGAAGGTCTCAGTTAACCACGTCAGTTCGGGATCTGAGTCAAGAGAGGACCCCGCGGCACCAGCAGAGCAGTAGAGCTTATGAATATTTGAAGTCGTCCGGATGATGTACGAGTGTAGTCGTACAAATCATGAGGTTTCGTTTCATGTATGAGGGTAGTTGAGCGTGGCATGTTTTGTATCTTTCATGTATGAGTCTATGTATAATTATGTTGGAACTCTATTTCTTTCGTCGTATTTTATTCGTCATTTCAGTTTTTCTCGGGCTTTTGTTGCTGGCCTTTCCCGAATTTATTTTGAATTCTTCTCATCGCAGTTGTGTTGTCTTGGGAAAAATCACAATAGAATGCCGCGGGGAGGCAGGAGTAGCAACGTTCGCGAGGGTACTCCTGTTCGTCATTCCGCACGACAGGCAGGACACTCCCCCGAGCCGTACGTTCCACCACCGCCTCCACCGCCAAATGCGCCCTCCACCAAGCAAATACTACCTATGTTTGAGGAAATACGGAATAATGATCTGATTGAAATTCTAAAGAGTGTGCAAGCTATGGTTGGGCGGAATGGGAATCAGAACGGTCATCACTCAAAGCCGTCAGATTTTCAAAGGACCAAGCCTCCCCGTTTTAGTCTGGTTATTGACCCCTTGGAAGCAGATGATTGGCTGCGAACCATTGAGAGGAAAGTTGAGATTTCTCATACTGAAGAAGGTGATAAAGTTCCATTTGCAACTCATTATCTTGAAGGCGCTGCTGCCATATGGTGGGAAAATATAAAAGCCATGTGGCCTGCGGATGAGGAAATCACCTGGTCGAAATTCACGGATCATTTTCGGAAATATCATATCCCTATTGGAATTATGAAGACTAAGCAGCAAGAATTTCTCGCGCTCATCAAAGGAAATCAGTTTGTGGGTGAATATTTGCAAAAATTCAATCATTTGTCACGTTACTCCATTCATGACGTGGCCACTAAAGAAAGGAAGATTGACAGATTTCTTGGTGGATTAAACCCGCAACTCCGATGTACTCTCAGCATGTTTGACTTCCCATATTTTCAAACTCTGGTGAACAAAGCTTTCATTGTGAAAAAGGAGCAAAAGCTCGTGTCAGGTAACATGCCTGTCAATAATGATCACAAGCGCAAGTTTGAGCCAAAGAAGGATGGACAACCCGTACAAAAGGCTCGTACCTGGCAGCAGACTCAGGTGGAATACAAGCCCAACTGGCAACAAAATGTTAACAAGACCACCACCCAAGTCAAGAATGTCGTGCCCTACCCAGTGCACGAGGAGCGCCAGCGCATCATTGCTTGCTTAAGTTGTGGGCAAACCGGACATTATGTCAGACAGTGTACCAAGAACAGCAAGGCGAATGCTATATACAGGCCACAAGTCAACCTTATGGAATCATGCCCGGACCAGCACCACATCACTGGGCACGTTCATCACCTCTCCGCAGATGAATCCCAAGAAAACCCCGAAGTCGTCATTGGTATGTTTCCTTTTAACAACATACCTGCAGTAATTTTATTTGACTCTAGGGCTTCCCACTCTTTTATCTCTCTGAGTTTTGTTGCCCAAAACAAACTTCCTTGATCGCTTTTGGGCAAGAATATGCTCGTACAAACCCCGGGATCCTTAATCAGGAGCAATCTGGTCTGCCGTAATCTAGAAATCAAGATCAATGAAGTATGCTTTTCAACTTCTTTGATACTTATACTTATTGAGTCTGCTAAACTAGATGTTATCTTAGGAATCAATTGGCTGACTCAATACCAAGTATGCATAAATTGCACAACCCAAGAGGTCACTTTGACAAGTCAGGAGGGGCAGGCTACCAAATTCTATGCTCGCAGAAGCATACCCAAGAAAGAAATGGCCTTCACCGCTGTGGCTGAATTGGAATTAATTCCTGTGGTCAGTGAGTTTCCCGATGTATTTCCAGAGGAGCTGCCAGGCATGCCACCAGATCGAGAGCTTGAGTTCGCAATAGATCTTGTGCCCGGAACTGCACCATTATACAAGAAGTATTACTGGATGCCCTCATCAAAATTAGTGGAGCTAAAGAAACAACTTGATGAAATGCTCAGAAAGGATATATCCGTCCCAGCTCTTCACCATGGGGATCACCTGCTATCTTCGTGGACAAAAAGGATGGCAGCCACCGCATGTGTGTGGATTACCGTCAGCTGAACGATGTCACCATCAAAAATAAATATCTGCTGCCAAGGATTGATGACTTGTTTGATCAACTTAATGGGGCCAAAGTATTCTCCAAGGTGGATTTACGGACTGGATATCATCAGCTCAAGATTAAAAAGGAAGATATTCCTAAGACCGCCTTTACCACTCGGTACGGTCAGTATGAATATACAGTTATGTCCTTTGGTCTCACCAACGCCCATGCTTTCTTCATGCATATGATGAACAAAGTATTCATGGACTTCCTCGATAAGTTCATGGTAGTCTTCATCAATGACATACTTATTTACTCAAGGAGTGAAGAAGATCACAAAGAACACCTCCAAGCAGTGTTACAACGACTCTGCGACCATAAGCTTTATGCCAAATTCAGTAAATGCGAGTTTTGGCTCAAGCAGGTTGGATTTCTTAGACATGTGATATCCACCAAAGGTATTGCCCTGGACCCAAGCAAAGTAAATGGTGTGCTCGATTGGTTGCCACCCACAACCGTATCACAGATCCGGAGTTTTCTTGGATTAGCCAGGTATTACCGTCGTTTCATTGAAGGGTTCTCCAAGATTGCTAAACCCATGACGGAGCTGCTCAAAAAGGATAAGAAGTTTGAATGGACTGAGGACTGTGAGAAAAGTTTTAATGAGCTAAAGATACGGCTGACGACCACACCGGTGTTATGTCTTCCAGATATCTACCGCTGTTTTGATGTGTACTGCGACGCCTCCAGACAAGGACTTGGATGTGTACTTATCCAAGACGGCAAGGTAGTAGCTTATGCATCGCGGCAGCTATGACCCCACGAGGGAAATTACCCCACTCATGATCTGGAATTGGCCGCGGTGGTTCATGCTCTAAAAATCTGGAGACACTATCTCATCGGGAAGAGGTGCCAAATTTTCACCGATCACAAAAGCCTCAAGTATATATTTAGTCAGCCAGATTTCAACCTCCGTGAACGAAGGTGGCTTGAGTTAGTCAAGGACTATGATCTTGGAATAAATTACCACCCGGGTAAGGCCAATGTGGTCGCCGATGCACTCAGTCGAAAGCCTGTCAGCCTGAATGTCATATTGGAATCCTTGCCTCCTGAACTTCAAGAGGAGATTGCTAAGCTAAACCTGGCCATAGTTGATGCTGGCCTTTCTAATATTTTGGAAGTCGCTCCCACCCTTGAAGAAGAGATCCGCAAGGCACAGCCAGATGACACCGTTCTGCAGAAACGTGCCAAGAATGTGGTAGCAGGACAGACTTCAGATTTCTCAAAGGATCAATTCGGTACTCTCCGATTCCGTGGAAGGATTTGTGTACCAAACCAGGCGGATATAAAAGCAGAAGATCATGTCGGAAGCACATGAATCTTCATATTCTATTCACCCTGGAGGTACGAAAATGTGTGAAGATCTGCAACAAGTATTTTGGTGGGATGGGATGAAGAAAGACATTGCTTATTTTGTAGCGTGTTGCGACATATGCAACAAGGTAAAGGCAGACCATCAGAAGCCAGCCGGACTTCTCCAACCCCTGCCAGTCTCACAATGGAAATGGGATGATGTTTGCATGGATTTCATCACAGGACTGTCCAAGACCCCGCGGGGCAATGATGCAATCTGGGTCATAGTGGACACCTTAACCAAGGTTGCTCACTTTATCCCGATCAGAACCACATATCGAGCAGATCAACTTGCACAATTGTATGTATCCAGGATAGTCAGTCTGCATGGAGTACCCCGAACCATCACTTCTGACCGAGGTTCACTTTTTACCTCCGCTTTTTGGTCACGTCTCCGTCAAGCCTTGGGGACAGCACTGAAATACAGTACCGCTTATCATCCCCAGACCGATGGCTAGACAGAGCGGGTGAACCAAATACTCGAAGATATGTTGCGAGCCTCTGCTTTGGCCCAAGGATCTAAATGGGAAGACTGTCTGCCATATGCCGATTTCTCTTATAACAACAGCTTCCAGACCAGTCTAAAGATGTCACCATATGAGGCTTTGTATGGCCATAAGTGCCGCACTCCTTTAAATTGGTCTCAAACCGGATATAGCCGTATTTTCGGGACGGATCTCATGATGGAAGCGGATAAACAAGTTAGGGAAATCAGAGACAGATTGCAATTGGCCAAATCTCGATAGAAGAGTTTTTATGATGCAAAGCACCGACAAATCAGTTTTGAACCCAGAGAACAAGTATACCTCCGAGTCACCCCTATGAAAGGAGTCAAGAGATTTCAGACTCATGGAAAGTTGGCACCCAGATTTATTGGTCCATTTCCAGTTATGTCACGAGTGGGTACTGTTGCATATTAGTTGGAACTGCCCCCTGAATTGTCGGACATGCACAGCGTGTTTCACGTTTCACAGTTGAGGCGATGCATATCGCCGCCTGAGAAAAAGACTGCTATGGCTGAGGTAGAGTTGGCAAAGGACTTAACATATGAAGAGAGGCCGCTTAAAATTTTGGATCAGATGGAAAGGGTCACACGTAGCAAAGTAAGAAAGTTCTATAAGGTTCAGTGGGAGCATCACACAGAGTCAGAATCCACGTGGGATCGGGAAGAGTTTCTCAAGACACATTATCCAGAATGGTTTTCCCAAGCAACCGAATTTCGAGGACAAGTTTCATTCTAAGTGGGGGAGGTTTGTGATAGCCTGGTTTTTGCCCTCCTTTATTTGCCTGATTTTCAGTTGGATTGATTTTGAATTTGGAGTTTTTGAATCCTTTCATATGGACTTAAACACTTGGGTACCCCTTGGCTTTCACCCAAGTGTCTCATTTCCCTCTCTAACCATCATTCCCCCTCTGGTTCATCTCAAAATAATATTTGTATTTTTTTCTTAATGAAAAATATTCATTTCCCAATGGCTAGATCAATGTGCTCCAAAGCAACCCCAATTTTTCTTGCACACAAAAACTTGAGAAAATTCACAAATATTCTTCGAACCCTAGGGCACCTCCCTGAGCAAAAATATTGCGTGACTTTTTGGAATGTTTTTGCTACAGAAAATATTTTCTGTTCTGGACAGAAATGGTAGTTTCTACAACAACTACCATTTTACTTGCTCCTTTGGGGCTGATTTTTCTTGTGCATCATCACCTTAGTAGATGGTTGCTACCCTCCAAAACTCAGCTCCCAACTTCTAGCTGTTTGACCACAGTAAGCTCTCAAAGTTATTGATTAGAAATTTATTAGGCTTGTGAAATCTCTTCTACTGCGTCTGGATCGAAACCAAAGTGTGGTAACATTCAAAACTACCACGAACAACATGCCAGACATGAAGCTTGGGCTTAGGTCGGCATGAGGTCAGAGTTCACGCGGTGACCACGTCCGTCCAAGCGTGCTGCCATGTGGCTGACGCGCTCTGCGACACGCCTGAGCCTCTATTGATCGCGTGCTTGCTTCCCCGCCTACCTAAGCGTGCCAAACTTCACCACCATCTTCGTCTTAGCCCCATTAACTCCCCCCTGGCGCTCGCCGATGCTGGAGCTTGCCGCAGCGAGCATGGGCACGGTCCGGCCAACGAAATAGTGCGGTGCGCACGGTGCTCGTCGTCACCCCAATGCCGCTGTGCTCGTCCCCGTTCACCCACAGTCCCCGCGTGCGCTCCGTCTCCTTCTCCCTCTCTCACTGATGCCGCTCGTCGCCGGGCGCCATGTCCAGGTGTCCACCGGCAGAGCCCGAACCCCCCTCGACGCTCGGCTATAAATAGAGCCCTCCCCCAGCCTCCTTGAGCATCATCCACCACTCTCAAACACTCCTCAACCTAGTAGAAGACCGTAGCTCGGCCGGGCAGCCCGCGGGCCGCCGTCCCCGAGCTCGAGCTCGACGGCGATCCCCTTGGGACGTTCCCATAGCTCCGGCCCTCCCAGGCCTGGGCAACCCTTCCAGGGCCTCTGCCACTCTGCGGTGGTGCCGTTCCTCCCTGTTGGAACCCCTGGAGTCGCCTCTGCTTGCCATCGCATTCGTCTCCGACGAGCTATGCGGTGGAGTCCGACCACCCCTAACTACTCTACAGTTACGGGTAGGTGCACCTCAGTCTCCTCTCTCGATCCCTCCCTCTCGTTTTGGCCAAGGAGCCCTCGTCGCCGGCGTTTGCTCTGGTGAAGCCGCACCGTCCCTTGTCTCGTTTCCCCTCTCCCCCTTATCTGACTAGCGGGGCCCGCTAGTCAGCCTCTCAGTACGCGCGCGAAGCGGTACGAGTGGTGGTGTCCCGAGGCTTTACGGCTTCGACGTCACCCCCCCTCCAGTCTGTTTTATTTAAATTCAAATTTCACTTATATCCAGAGAGCTTCAAATAGCTATAACTTTTCAACCATAAGTCCAAATTAATTGATTCTTGTTGCATTGTTTTCTTTTCAAAGAAATCTAGCAGCTAACCAAAAATGGGATTTTTCCCTGCTGCCTAGATTTTCTGGTGAATTTCAGAAGGGTTCTTGATGATTTCTTTTTGTGTTTGTTATTGTTTTTAGAGCAGTGAGGCTTGTCTTGAGGATCACCAAGAGGCTTGTGAACCTCATCTACACTAAGGCAAGCCACAACAACATTTTCATGGTGCCATTGCAATATTTTTTATTTTCCTACTTGAATGAATGATTTAATCCATGCATATAGAACATTATTATGTTATTTATATTCTGTTAAGTGCTTGCTCATGTTAGTATGCTTGCGTTATAGAAACTTTAGAGCTAACCTAGTTGATAAAGAAACTAGAATTTATTTTTGTTATGAAAGAAATAATATGGTTATGGATATAAGTAATTAATTGAAGTTATTTTTCTTGCATGAGAAAAATAGTAAAACTTGTTAGAAAAGATGTTGTTTAATGTGAGGTTTAATCTTGACCAGAGGAGTGTTAAGAGTTGCTGATGGTTATGCTTAGTGTGGATATAGTTGACTCAGTCTTTTCCATATGTGTGATGCATATGTTATTGTTGCACTTCATGGCATACTATGACACTGGTTGTTTTCAATTTAAGTTGAACCTGATAATAATACAACTTGAATATACCATTGACCAGGTCTTGGTGCCACTGAATCGAGTTTTTCCTAGTGCAACCACATTTGCCTGGATGGGAAGGCCTTTATTCGGTCCGTTCTCATGCCTCTGGTGGTGCCTCCAACTAGGGAAGGTTATGGGCGTGCGGTACCCTGGCCCGGTAAGTAGACATAACCTTGTGAGCCCATTATTGAGATTTTTGGTACCGGTCCCCATGAGGGACGGTCCCCGTGAGGGACGTTTGGCCACGGCGGTGGTTGTTGTGTCTTTGGTAGACACGGGGCCACCCAGGACTAGCCCAGTTGGGGAGTGGGTCAGAGTGGCCGAGAGAGTGTCATGGCAATGGAGGGGTTTCGTCGGAATGTCGTTGGTCCACCCGAATGGGAGTACGAGGCCATGGGTTCTGTGGTATGGCTACAGTGCGCTACCTGTATAGAGTGTATTAATCTATCAATAGCCGAGTCCACGGTTACGGACACGCTCGAAAGTAGGTCACACCATGGGTCAACATTTAATAAAACTTGCACACTAAGTTATGAACTCTGCACTGTTGAGGATGCTGGTAAGGCCATCGGGTTGTACAGGACCAAGTGTTGGTCATGGTTGTGATCGCCGAAAGGATCATTGTTTTAGACCTAGTATGGGTCGTGGTTGTGATCGCCGGAAGGATCATTATTTTAGACATAGTATGGGTCGTGGTTGTGATCGCCAGAAGGATCATTGTTTTAGACCTAGTATGGGTCGAGGTTGTGATCGCCGGAAGGATAACGAGATGTTCATGGTTAAGATTTGGAGGTTGGTAAGGTGGTGATCCAAGAAGTGATCACCGTTGGTAAGAGGAATTTTTCATTATGATCACAACATGTTGAAAACATATATTGTTGCATTATTAATAATTGTTTCAATGTACTGACCTGGTGTGTCATGCCAGATTTCAGGAAAAGCCTTGTTGGAGAGGAGTGCTGTCGGAGTCTAGATCATGTCCACATCGGTGTCCCTGTACTATGGAGCTTCTGCTACGATGTAGTTCCGCTGCCGCGTAGTTGTTATGATCGAGG
The DNA here is from genome assembly GCF_002162155.2 of Triticum dicoccoides. Lineage (NCBI taxonomy): Eukaryota > Viridiplantae > Streptophyta > Magnoliopsida > Poales > Poaceae > Triticum > Triticum dicoccoides. Next base: position 400,192,300 of record NC_041392.1, read on the forward strand.
CCTTTATGTTCACTAAATAATGTACATATTGTTCAGCCGCACCGTGCGTGCCGCTTGGCCTCACTACCTGTTGTAATGTAAACTTTGATCTGCTAGCATCAATAAAGCGTTTGTTTTTTGTACCAAGATGTTGTGTGTTGCCCGAAGACATGGTCTCTGGGCTGGCAATGCATGGTAAACCAGTTGCTCTGAGCCGGGGTGCCACACCTGTATATCTTGTAGCTTGTGTACATGTCCATGGCCACGTACTTGCCATGTTGTTCATCCAGTCTCTTATGCCACACAATGTGCCAGGCATACCTGTCCTTATTGCTTTCATTCTTCATCTTCATGTAGTAGGGATCGATGATAGCCGAGGTGAGGTCAACCAGGGAGTTCAGTTTGTTTTTGTCGCTGCCCCAGACCTTGTAGTGGCCTTGGATGTTGACAAGATTCGGGCATTTCAAGCACAAAACCTTGAGCGCTTTTAGATCGTTGGTGGTGTCCACTGCAGCGAAACTATAGTAGGAGTTGTTGATAAACCCGAAGAAACGCTAGCAAGGCATGGTGGCCAGGTGGTAGTAGTAGACGAGGACGTCATGTCGCACACACAACTAGGCGACAACAACCTTCTGATCGTGCCTGGCACGACCGATGGTGTACTCGAGGTCGAAGCCGACCACTTGGTACTTGTTACTTGGCACGACCCATAGTTTGGATGGAGCTCTCCAATGTGTCCGGATCGTTCGTGTATACCACCGAGAGAGCCTCCCCCCTCATGTGGGTGTCGACAACGTGTTGCATGGTGAACTTCCTGCCGTTTCGTCGGCGGCCGCTGGGAGCGCCATTGGAACCGCTCGATGTCCTCTCTGTATGTGTCCTCATGGGTGTGCTTATTGTGTCGTGTGAGACGAGAGATGAAGTTAAATGGCCACAGGAATAAAAGGGGGCCGGGCGGCATGGATCCTCAGTGCATCCGCATGGCAGTTTTTGCAGCGGGTAACTGCATCATCGCGCCGCGCCCGGCGCAACCGGATGCACACAAACGTGTGTGATCGTGCGCCGGCCCCAAACACTGGCAGCACGCATGGAGGGACGAGGGTAGAGCACCCAGAGGGGCGAGAGAGTAGAGTGCCCACGGCGGCACGCGAGCAGAGCGTGCCGCGGCCGCCTGAAACGCAAGAAACCACACGCATAGAGAAGTTGAACACGCAGGAAATGGTCGCCTACAAGCCGGCCAACAGCTGCGTCACTGCGTAGAGAGCGGACATGTGTTACCACCTCCGTCTAGTCTATAGTCCCCTTTATATTATGTGCCATACTTTGCCCTCAAATTTAACCACCAAAATTTTAATGCATGTTATAAAAAATATATAATTGGAAACTACGTTCAAATATGAATCCAACTATATAATCTTTGGCGACATGCATTCGTATTTTGTTAGTTAAATCATACTTATAAACCAGGACGGGGGTATAGTAGGTAATTAAATCGCAAACGTTTTTTATTACCCATATGTGTATGTGGCCTTTCGTACTCCTCTCGCGCGTCTTGTCACCCCACTGCTGCAGACGGCTTACAGCACAATCTTGCACAGCGCGCGGGGGCGTTCTTTTGGCCAAACGGTCGCGCCAATGAATCATCAGTGAGCTCGTTCCCATGCAACCTCACAGGTTCCTGTGCAAGCTTCCCGCCTGACTCGGTGAAATCCCCCGAAATCCCAATGCTTATCAGCTTGCTATAAAAACCCTCACGGCCGGTGACTCCCGCATCACATTTTCCGCTCCCTTCCTATAGCTTATCTCGTCTGCTTCTCCCACAATGGCCAATGGCACCGGTCCGTCTTCGTCACCCAGGACTCCACCGTCATCGGAGGACAGCTCTAGCTGGGATGCTACACCGCGGCGGCAGCGCGGTCCCCGGCTTAGTGTAGTGTGCGTGGCGTCCCTGTTGGGTGTGCGCGGAAGACCTACCACACGGTCCACCACCGGTGCCCGTCGACAACTGTTGCCGGCCGCCGTTTCCACCACACCACCGTCGAAAGCCAGGGCCATCGCCTGCTCCGCCGCCACGGCCCGAAGGCGGGAGGTGGCCATCATGGCCGCCACCCTACTGCCGGCCATCGTGGCCAACACCCGCTCTGCCACCGCGGCCCAAAGGAAGGAGGTGGTGGTCGTGGCCGCCGCCCGTCATCGGCCGCCGTGGCCGCCAGCCCACCGTCGACCATCGGGGTCATCACCCGCTCCGCCGCCGCCGCCCGAAAGCGGGAGGTGGATCTTGATGCCCGCACGTGCGTCAACGACCTTCAGCGCTACACCGAGTTCCTGCGGGAGGAGGAGGAGCACCTCGTCGAGCATGCAAAGAGCCTTACCGCCGCCATGGGCATGGCACACGCTACCTCAGAGGCGACGAATCAGGAGATCTACGAGGAGAACCACCGCTTTGAGAGGGGTCCTCTGGAACGGCAGAGGGCGTTCAGGTGAGCGTCGCTGAAGCGGCAACAACGGCAGGCACCGTATTGCGGTTGCCCAGCTCATCGGTAGGCTCCTCCTCCTTCGCCTCTTACTGAGCACGCTCGGCAGAGGAGAGGCAGCCGGAAGTAGTACAAAGCTCCTCTGTGGTAGTAGTAGTATTTAGGGGCTATTTTGTTCAGTTCATTTGACTATAGATGTGGTGGAACTGTACAACATACTTAAAGTTAGCTAGTATATATAGTTGAACTAGCTATTTCAGTACGTGGTTGGCAACAATTGGGGAAAAGTCTGGTCGGTTCAGCTGTCGAGTTGAACTATTTGTATAAATTGTGAACGAATGCTTAATCTATGAATGAAATATATGCTTAATTACTAAATTTTAGTTGCAAAAATTAGATACTGTTAGTGTTTTTTAGCTTCATATTTTGACAAATCACAGTGTTACAAGGGTGACAAATGGCAATTGTACTAGATCAACAAATGTCAATCTTTCCAGTTTGACAAATGGTAACATACCCAATATGACAGATGAAAATCGCACCAAATTGTTTGTAACAGGTTGCACACGGGTCATCCAAAAGAACCATATGTGTTGAAGAGATGCACAAATCCTACTCTCACTTTGCATCATGTTCTCTCAGGGTCGATGGGCGGGGGGCGGGAGGACGGCAGCTGGCGGCACTGAGAGGTAGCGTTCGATGCCGGTGCCCGCTGAGGGGGGTGTGCACGGAGAGGAAGGAGGGCAGCCATGGAAGTCAAAGGGCTTGCTTCCCAGTGAGCCAGCGCAGCTTACAACTCTCATGCTTCCCAGTGATCCTGCGCATTCGAGCATAGCTTGCACTCACCTCGGTCAGCCTACGCACCAGACTGCACTTGCACGCCTCCCGTTCAGTCAAGGTCAAGCTGCTGGCTGCACGGCACGTCCTATAGCCATTAAAAAAAAGACATGTGGCGTCACATGAATGGTTAACAGAACACACACGGTTTGAATTATACAAACATTTGAGATATTAAAGTGGCAGCTATTTTTTCAAAATGCCTTTGTTGGTTGTCATTATTCGAGTGCGCCTTCAATCAAAATGGACTCGAAAAATACCACATCATGTTGGGTGTCATTCCATGATAGCATGCCAAGTTTCATGAATTTCTGACGAGTTTTGGATTTACTATAATTTAAAAACCACGCATCTCAATGTTTTGCCGGCAATCAACGAAGCCCTGGTGTTTGAAATTCATTCCCATTTCTTGCATGGGACCTAAGCATGCACCTAAGGACACATACTTGATTTTTCAACCAATTTATATGCATTGGAGCATGTGCATGTAGTTCAAATTTGAATTATGCACATAAATGCATTGAAAACTCAGTTAATGCATAAAAATGTCCAAGTGAACCTCGGAAAATCACAAAAATTGACACAACACTCCTGTTGCTATATGTTGACACGAGAAATTTTTTGGAAGCAATAAGAGGCAATGGATATTGTTTCGTCCCCAAAGGTGGGATGTTTCCTACCAAAACCATCATGCTTGTTGTGAGAAGCTCAGGTTTGTGAGAAGCATATACCCAAACCTGCCCCAAATGGGACAAAAATTTTACCACGACATGTTGATGCCGCTCCATGAAAGCATGCCAAGTTTCATGAATTTCAGACGAGTTTTGGATTTACAAGAATTTAAAAACCAGACATCTCAATGTTTTGTCGCAATCAACGGTGCCCTGGTGTTTGAAATTCAATCCCATTTCTTACATGGGACCTAAGCATGCACCCAAGGACACAGATTTGATTTTTCAACCAATTTATATGCACTGGAGCATGTGCATGTAGTTCAAATTTGAATTATGCACATAAATGCATTGAAAACTCAGTTAATGCATAAAAATGTCCAAACGAACCCCGAAAAATCACAAAATTTGACACAACACTCCTGTTGTTCTATGTTGACACGAGAAAAAATTGGAAGCAATAAGAGGCAATGGATATCATTTCGTCCCCAAAGGTGGGACATTCCCTACCGAAACCATGATGCTTGTTGTGAGAAGCTCTGGTTTGTGAGAAGCATATACCCAAACCTGCCCCAAATGGGACAAAGAATTTACCACGACATATTTTTTTGAAAATACCACAGCATGTTGACACCGCTCCATGATAGCATGTGAAATTTCATGAATTTCAGATGAGTTTTGGATTTACTAGAATTTTAAAACTAGGCATCTCAATGTTTTGCTGGCAATCAACAGTGCCCCGGTGTTTGAAATTCATTCCAATTTATTGCATGGGACCTAAGCATGCACCCAAGGACAGAGATTTGATTTTTCAACCAATTTATATGCACTGGAGCATGTGCATGTAGTTAAAATTTGAATTATGCACATAAATGCAATGAAAACTCAGTTAATGCATAAAATGTCCAAATGAACCCCGAAAAATCACAAAAATTGACACAACACTCCTGTTGTTCTATGTTGACACGAGAAATTTTTGGGAAGCAATAAGAGGCAATGGATAACGTTTCATCCCCAAAGGTGGGACGTTCCCTACCCAAACCATCATGCTTATTGTGAGAAGCTCTGGTTTGTGAGAAGCTCTAGTTTGTGAGAAGCATATACACAAACCTGCCCCAAATGGGACAAAAAAATTACCACAGCATGTTGACGCTGGTCCATGATAGCATGCCAAGTTTCATGAATTTCGGACTTGTTTTGAATTTGCTAGAACTTTAAAACCAGGTATCTCAATGTTTCCGGTCGAGTGACGGTAGCAGGGTGTTTGACATTCATTCCGATTTCTTGTATGGGACCTAAGCAGGCAACCAAGGACACATATTTGAATTTTCAACTAATTTATCTGAATTAGAGCATGTGCCTGTATTTGAAACTTGAATTATGCACATGAATGCACAGAAAAACTCAGTTCATGTATAAAAATGAACAAGTGAACCCCGAAAAATCCCAAAAATTGACACAACACTCCTGTTGTACTATGTTGACACTCGGAAAAAATTTGAAATCGAGAAGAGGCAACGAATATCGCTTCGTCCAGAAAGGTGAAACGTTCTATCGGATCACAGGTTCCGGAAAAACCCTCGAGGTTCGAACACTGGGGTGGGCGCGAAGGTTTTGTCCCTATCAATCCACGCCCTAGCTCTCTAAGATCTCGCGGACGAACTCGATGAACTCACAAGACAAAGACACAAGATTTATACTGGTTTGGGCCACCGTTGTGGTGTAATACCCTACTCCAGTGTGGTGGTGGTGGATTGCCTCTTGGGATGATGATGAATAGTACAAGGGGAAGAACAGCTTTCTGAGGTAGAGGTGTTCTTGTGCTTGGCGAACTTGTGTGGGTGAGATACCTCTGAATGATTTCTCGCTCTTCTCTCCCTGAATCAGTCCTCTCTCTACTGTGGTGGCTAGTTCTACTTATATAGGCCCTGGTGCTCTCCCCAAATATTGAGAGGGAAGGGAGCCAACAACGACCAATTTGAAAGGGGACAACTAGTACAACTTATCCTGACAAAAGTAGTCTTCGCCTGCAAAAGGCTCTGGTGGTGATGCCGTCTTGGGCTCCACGGTTACCTCCGCCTTGCTGTCATGTTGGTCTTGGTCTCATTGGACTGATATTGAAACCTTTGCTTGATGCCTCGGTACTCTGCGCCTGCGCTTGCCCCCTTGGCACCAAAGAGGAAACAAGGACGTTGTGCGCGCTGGTGCCTGCCTGGCGCCTGCCTGGTCTCGATCGTCATGGCTCACGTCACGAGGACCTCGCAAGGTTTGCCTTGCCTTGATCTCTCCGCCCCTCGTGAGCCTTCCTGGTGAGGCCGCTCCTGAGGATGTCTTGCGTCCTCTGCCTCACGAGGCTTGGCCCCTCGCAAGGGTCTTGAATACCTCGTCGATGAAGATGGGCCGTACAGACCTGCGCGGAGCGCTGCGGGACCCAAAAGCCTGCGGCCTCGGTTGACGCGTGGCGGTTGATTGGACGTGGGCATCTCCGCATCCCCATGCTTCCTTGGCAACTGCCCGAATTGACAAGTCCATCCGACATGCAAGTAAAACCATCATTACCTATGATCGTGGGGGTGCTGGTTGGCCTTCTCCTGCTATAAATGAGGAAGGGGGCGGAGCCCCCATCCCCCACTTCTTCCAATTCCTCCTGCTTCTTCCTCCTCTGCTCCACCACTGACTCCAATGGCGTCTATCCGAAGGTTCTCAGCTGACGAGAAGGAATGATTCCGCTCGACATGCCGGCGCTGCTTCCGCTGAAGAAGAGGTCTGTCCACCGTCGCGACACTGCGGCGATGCTAGTGGTGATGAGGCCTTGGTGTGAGTGACCTGCTCCTGGGTATCTACTGCCCTTGCACGCCAAAGCGGAGGGCTCGGGAGGAAGGAGCAATGAGCGTCGGTGCGCGCACCGCGGCCAAGGTCGACGCGCTGTGGCGACGAGTGCCGTCGCTCCTGGAGTCCATGCCGCGGGATCCTCACGCGAGCTCGTGCTATGGGAGGCGATGCCCCCAAGCTCCTGGATCCGCTTCCCACGCTTATTCTCTAACGTGATGCCGCCGAGGGGGCCTCTCGAACTCTGGTTGCAGCATGCCAGCTGCGACGCTCCAGCGACCGGAGCAGAGGTTGAAGAAGTCTCCACCGGCAAGATCTTCATGACCCGTGGCTGGGGCAAGGTCGCGCCGGTTTGCCGTGCGGAGGGCGCCCTCATGATCCACTTCGAGTACGACGACGCCTCCACGCTGTGCTTCAAGGTCTTCTACGCGGTGGGTCGCCACTTGGAGTGCTGCCCCGAAGAGCAGCGCCAGGATGAGGCGAGCCCCACTCACGGCTGCTCCAGCAGCACCGACTCTTGGGAGTCCAGCGGCTATCCTGAGCTCTACGAGACTCTGGAGACGAGCGGCGACAGATACGTGCCCCCGAGCTCTCGCCGCGCCCTAAGCAGGGCCGCAAAGTCCGGCCGCCGCCGTTGCTGATCTGGATGGGGTTGGCACCGGCCTCCCGCGGCCCACTGTTGATGATGGCGTCGGCCACGGGGGTGGGTAGATAGGATTTCCTTGGTTCTCGTCTTTTGTTCCCTTCAAGGAATCGAGAAGTACCCCGTGGGGGTGTGTAAAGAGTCTTCAATGTCTTTTGTTGATATTATCCCAATTATGGAAACCTTGTGAGCGTAAGTCCTGTTTAGGTTCGGTCTTCCCTTTCCAATCTCGCGACAGCTTGTTGCTCTACGCTGACAGGTCCCGGTCCCCAGGAAAGCTTCAGCCGTCGCTGGTATGCCAGGTCGTGTGCCGTGGTCAAGGCCTGGAGGTGAGCGGCCCAAGGTCCAGTAAGAGCCCGTGAGGCGCGATGCTCAAGGGGTCCCCTTTAGCGCTCAAGCAACCATGGTAAGATAAGAAAGGGAGGCGATGTTGCCGCAATAGGGCCGCGGTGAGCGTGTCCCCTAGGTTCCAAAGATTAGTTGATCTGAGCTCGTGACTTGTCTTGGTGGTCCGGTGTCGATTCTTCGTAATGCGCCAGACCTGTGCGCGAACATCTGCAGCGTAGCTAGGACAGGCCCATACGAGCCTTCCCCTTTCCTATGCTCTCCTTTGTGCTCTACATCCTCAGGTACCGGCCCACGAGCGAGCTCAGCCTCCGCTGGTATGCCAGCTCACGTGCCGTGGTCAATGCCAGGGAGTGAGGGCTGGAGAGCCAGTAAGAGCTCCTGAGTCGTGATGCTCAGGAGCCCGCCTTTTAACGTGTAAGCGGATTACTTGGAAGAGGTGGGAGCTGGCGGTGCCGCCTAGTGTTATCCTCGTGAGATTCCTGCGAGCGAGCACAAGGAAGAACACGAACTGCCGTTATGGTAACCAGCCTGCCATTGGTTGCTCCGCGAGGGGGTGAAGGCACTAAGGGCCCGGCGAGGTGACGTGCGCGGGGCATGCCGCGAGCTAGAGCTCGACCACTCAGGTTTTTTGACGTGGCAGGGACGGACCCGTGCACCAGCGTCGTGCCTTCGTAAGGAGGCCCCATGGGAGGCGACGATTGAGCAGGTAGTAATCATTGGTAGATTAAACATGAGAGTAGCAGGCTTAAGTAAGTGCATGGGAGATACGTGACACGGGGTCAGGCCCGAGCGGCTTGGGGATGACGCAGCCCAAGGGGCACTCCCAACAGGGTAAGCTAAAGACATTAAAAAGGATGCATGCCACAGGGACGGACCCACACGTCTTGGGAATGATGCAGCCCGAGGGGCGCTCCCAGCTAAATGAACTTGGAAAATGTCACCCGGTTATGTTGAAGGAGAGTTGGGGCAGCTGAAGGCGCACAGCGAAGGGGTTGCTCCTCATGAGCCACCGGGGCCCTGAGCCTCAGGAGGCTCAGGTGGTTCCTTGAGGACCGTCTCCATCTCCATCAGGACGGCGTGGTGCCTGGCCTCCTGAGCCGCTAGGATGTGCCGCAAGTTGCGCTGGTAGGCGGACGACACGGTCGACAGGCCGAAGGGCATGCAAATGTAGCTATGCGGTGGGCCCTCGCAGCGTCCCACGCGCGAAGGCCAGAAAAGCTACTGAGAAGCGGCCCTATTGAGCCCTGGAACATCGATGTAGACGCGCAGCCCAGCATCCTCTCCTGGATGGGAAGCTGCGCCTCGTGAGTGGCGGTCGCCGCGCATGGCCCTCGTGTCTTGCAATTTCTGGGTGGTCTTGGTGATGAACTCCTGAACGGTGGGCGATCCTTGCCCTGTGCCCTCCTCGGGGAAACGTGCCGTGAAGCACGCCTGCAAGTGTGCCCAAGCACCTCCCTCGTGATGTGGGCAAGGTCCGAGGCCTTCAAGGAGAAAGCCCCCGAGCCTTGCCCGAGAAGGACGCCGGGCGTGCCTTCCTATGCGATGGACGGAGGCGCCCTGGGAGCGGGCACTGGTCCTGACGAGGCTCCGGCTGTGAGGCCACCCTCCTAAGGTCCTGCACGGCGCAACTGCTTCTTCTTCTTGGGGATGACCTCAGGAGGGCCCTCGCCCTTGCTATCGGGGTCGTTGATTGCTGCAGCTTGGAAGGCATGCTCGAGGGAGCACACCGCATCTCTTTCTTCACATGGGACCGTGATGATCCCGCCGCTTCCCGGCATCTTGAGGACATTGTAGCCGTGATGGGTCACCGCCATGAACTTGGCCAGGCTGGATACCCGAGGATGGCATTGTACGGCAGACGGATGTGCGCGACATCAAAGTCGATGAGCTTGGTGTGGTAGTTCTTGCGTTCCCCGAAGGTGACAGGGACGCGGACCTGCCCTATCGGTGTGGTGGAACTGTCGGTCACTCCTGAGAAAGGCTTGGTAGGCTGAAGCTGGTCATATGGCACTTGGAGGTTGTCGAACATGTCGACGGACAGGACGTTGAGCCCTGTGCCGCCGTCGATGAGGGTCTTGGTAACTTGCACGTTGCTGATGACTGGGGAGCAAAGCATCGGGAGGGCACCAGCGGTAGCTGCACACTTGAGCTGATCTGCCGAGTTGAACGTGATGGGGCACCGGGACCATCTGAGCGGGCGTGTTGCTTCGAGCTTGGGAAGAACTGCATTCACTTCACGAGCAAACTGCTTGAAGATACACTGCGAGGCTGGGGCCCGAGCTCCGCCCAAGATGTAGGCGATAGCACACGGTTCCTGGAAGCCCCTAGACACCTTTGTCTTGATGGTGTTCGTCATTCCTTATTAGCGGTGGTGGTAGCGGAGGGAGTCTAGCATTCCCTTGAAGATGATCCTCACGAGGCTGATCCCTCTAGGCGCCCTCGCGAGGCTGATCCTGCCAGCGGTTGTCACGAGGCCGGTCGTGCCACTCCTGGCGCGGGCCACGGTCGTCCCAGCATCCGCCACCACGTCCTCCTCCTCGGCCGTAGCCCCGGTCGCCGCGCTCGGGGCGTCGACCAAAGCGTCCTTCGCGAATGGCTCTTAGCTCTTGACAGTCGCTGATGTTGTGGGTATTTAGGTTTTGGAAGGCGTAGAACAGACGACTGCTCTTGGATGACTCTGGTTGGTCTCTGCCACGCTTGGTGTCTGGTTCCGCTGCGAGCACGGCCGCTTCCTTGCGCTTCACGTCCTTGGCCTTGGCTTTCTTCTCCTCCGGGTCTGCGGCTGGGAGCTCGTGGAGGGAGAGGCGCCCCTCCTTAGCTCTTGCGCACTTGGTCGCCAGGTTGTGCACAGCTCCTCGTGGATAGCGAGCTCTTCCTTCATCTTGACATCGCGGACGCCATCAAAGAACGCAGAGATGATGACCTCGTCTGTCACCTTGGAGATCTTGAGGCTCTCTCCCGGTTGCTGCCTGACGCAGCACAGGTCACCCGCAGCCGGCGGGCGGTAGCGAGTGCCCTGGAGGTTGGCGATGAAGTGGTTGCACATCTCGTCCCAGGAGGAGATCGAGCCTAGTGGCAGGTTCAGGAGCCATGAGCGTCCGCCATCCTTGAGAGCCATGGGAAACCAGTTCGCCATAACTTTCTCGTCGCCGTTGGCCGCTTCGATGCTCAGCTCGTAGAGCTGCAAGAACTCTGCGGGGTCGGGGGTGTCGTCGTAGCGAGGAGGCAGATCCGACTTGAACTTGCCTGGCCAGGCGACGCTACGCAACTCGGGGGTGAAAGCGCGGCAACCGGCTATGGTCACCGGGGCCCGCCTTGGGGGTGGAGCTTGGTCTTGATGGGGTCCACGCCCTGCCGCTACAGGTGGCGTGTGGTCTTGCCGCCGCAGCCGGTCCTGGTGCGGTGGCGCAAGGAGCGGCGAAGCGTTTTCTTGCGGTTGAGGGACTTCTTGACAGCTTCTTTCTTCATGCGCGGGCACGAGATGCGGCGGGTTGCGTCGTGGAGCCGCCCACCTTGGCGCTAGGGCACCATCTTGGGGCAGAGGTGGTGGAGGCGCTCCATGAGCTACGTCACCCGTAGCTGCCGGACGGTGAGGCGGAGAGAGGGACGGCACAGGGGAGCCCCCAGCGGCGCGGATAAGCTCGGTGATGCAGTCGAGCTAGTGTTCGTAGAGGTCGTCGAACGGTCGGTAGTGCAGGAGCTCGTGTGTAACGCCCCGGATACGACTTTCCATATTGGTAACTCCGACTCTTGCCTTTTTCGGAGTTGTGATATGAGATTCCCTTCATGGTTGGGTGTTGCCTTTGTTTTGCATTTTGTTCATGTCATGCATTTCATATCATGTCATCATGTGCATCTCATTTGCATACGTGTTCGTCCCATGCATTCGAGCATTTTCCCCGTTGTCCGTTTTGCAATCCGACACTCCTATGTGCCCTGGCGTACCCCTCTTGTATCCTTTTAGTGAGCGGGTGTTAAACATTCTCGGAATGGACCGAGATTTTCCAAGCAGCCTTGGTACACCACCGGTAGACCGCCTGTCAAATTGCGTGCCATTTGGAGTCCGTTTGATACTCCAACGGTTAACCAGGGAACCGTAAAGGCCTCATGTGTGTTGCAGCCCAACACCCCTCCAAAACGGCACCATAGCCCTTCCGAACCACTCCCATGTCCTCCGTCGTCGGCTCACGATCGCGTGATCAAAAACTACACTCCATTTGGACACTCCTACCTCCTCCTAGCTATATACATGTGCTCCTCGTCCAAAATCCGGGTCCAAAACCCTAGTCTAGCCTCCCCCGCCGCCACTGGACGCGTCCGCGACGGCCGGACACATCCGCCGCCGCCGCCCGGTGAATCCCGCGCGGCCACCTATCCCCACGCCGCTCCCACCGCCGTCGGCCCGCCGGATCCGAAGAGGGCCCGCGAGGCCCGAGCCGCCGCGCTCCTCTCTCCCCGCCGCCCGGCTGCGCCCGCGCGCCACCTGAGGCGCGCGCCTCCGCCCCGCCGATGCATAACGACGCCGCCCCGCTGGCCGCGCTCCACCGCCGGCCGACGTCAAGCTCCGCCGCGGGAGCCGCGCCCCTCGCCGTTCGCCGCCGCGGGAGCTGCGGCCCCCGCCGACCATCGCCTCGTCCGCCGGCCCCGTCCTCCTCACCGGTGCCTTGCCCCAACTCCGGCCGCCTCCCGCATCGTCTCCGGCGAGCCGCATATCCGGCGAGGTTTCCGTCCAACCACGATCCACGCACCCGCAAGTCTAGATCCAGATTGGAAGGTTGACCCCGATTTTCGTCTAAGTCCTTTTCTACTACATTTGTATGCCATGTTCATCGCATCATAACTCTGTGACCGTAGCTCCATTTCGTGCGTATGATATATAAAAATGTTCATCTTGATGTGCTATTCGTTTTATTACATTGTGCCATGCTTGTTTGAGTCCATCCTGATGCCCAAATCACTGATGCAAGAGTGGTATAAAATGTTAGCTCCTGTTACTTAGCAGATTATGATGATTTTTTATTTTTGTCACTTCTGTTGTGTGCTTCATATGAACATGAACTCTACATGTGTGTTGATCTATGCCATGCCATATTTACAGGGGTGATTGCCATGTGTTTTTGTGATCAATGTGGTGACTAGCACAAGCATGCAAAGTAGCCTTCGTGATATTGCTGATTTCAGGGACTTAGGATTTTGCTAAGTCCTTGCTCTGCTGTTATTTTTATTCCATGTAACCTTGATGCTACAGTGAGATCCATGCTTGTTTTGAGTTGCTTTAGTAAGGACGATTTGGACATATGGTTGTGATCTATCCATCCATTCCCCTTTTTGCAATTATGGAGTGCCCTAGCATGTCTTAATCTTGCTCTACTTTTGCTATAAAATGTTCCTGGCAGATTGTTTACATGTTAATCAATTTTGCCATGGTTGTTGTAGTTGATCCATGCATGCTATGAACTTGCTCTTGCCATGGTTAGCTTCATGAACATGTCTTCTTGCTTATTCTATGCTTGTTTTATCATGCAATACCTTATGGTGAGTGAACCGAGATCGCAAAGATGCCTTCATAACCCTGTTTATGCCATTCTCTGTTTTTTGCTAAGTATGAAGCTGTTATAAAACTTGCTATGTTCATATGGGTTCCATCATATCTTCTGTGCCTTTTTGGTTCATGATCAGTAAGGGACTTTTGATCTATGCATTTAGTAGAATCATGTCATGCCTTGTATTGCTATGATAAGTTCATGTAGCATGTTGTTTGCTTGCTCTAAACATTGCTTCCTCATGTTATTCCTAGCATGTTAATATTTTCACGAAATCTTTGAAGCTGATATCTTATGCACTTTTTCCATGCTTGTTTGAACCTTCTATTGTGTTATTTAGCCGTAGCTCAGTGTTCATGTTTTGTCAAGAATCTTGAGTAGATTAGTTCCATATGCTTGTTGCTTTGTTGGAGTGCAGTATCTTAGTTTCTTGTTGCATTCTAGATGGCATCGTGTTGTTAATCGCAGAATTATGAAATTCTTGTTTTGCTTGCCATTTTGCAAACCGTGCATCCGATTCTGGTGATCTTTATATCGATTTCGACTGAAATCATCTCATCTTTCCAGAGGCACACTTGGTTTGACAAGTTGATGCCTTGATCAATCTTTTCCTTCCGGAGCATGCATATGCATTGCATATCGCATCTCGCATATCATGCCATGTTTTGCATCATGTTGATTGTGCATTGCACCGTGATTGATTGTTGGTCTTTTTGCTTGTGTTATTGCTTTCGATAGAGCCAGGAGACGAGTACGTGATCGAGGAACCTGTTGAGTATGCTTTCGAGGATCAAGCTTTCGTCAACTCTGTGAACTTTGCAGGCAAGATGACCATACCCTCGAAATCACTTCTATCTTTGCTTGCTAGTTGTTCGCTCTATTGCTATGTCGCGCTACCTACCACTTGCTATATCATGCCTCCCATATTGCCATATCAATCCTCTAACCCACCTTTCCTAGCAAACCGTTGTTTGGCTATGTTACCGCTTTGCTCAGCCCCTCTTATAGCGTTCTAGTTGCAGGTGAAGATGAAGTTTGTTCCTTGTTGGAACATGGATATTTTTGGGATATCATTACTATCTCTTATTTACTTTAATGCACCTATATACTTGGTAAAGGGTGGAAGGCTCGGCCTTATGCCTGGTGTTTTGTTCCACTCTTGCCGCCCTAGTTTCCGTCATACCGGTGTTATGTTCCTTGATTTTGTGTTCCTTACGCGGTTGGGTGTTATGGGAACCCCTTGACAGTTCGCCTTGAATAAAACTCCTCCAGAAAGGCCCAACCTTGGTTTTACCATTTGCCTACCGACCACCATATACCTTCCCTTGGGTTCTGCAGACTCAAGGGTCATCTTTATTTTAAACCCCCCCCCCCCGGGCGAGTGCTCCTTTGAGTGTTGGTCCGAAACGGGCAGCCTGCGGAGCCACCTCGGGGCAACTCGAGGGTTGGTTTTACTCGTAGCTTGACCTTTCCAGTGTGCCCTGAGAACGAGATACGTGCGACTCCTATCAGGATTTGTCGGCACATCGGGCAGCTTTGCTGGTCTTGTTTTACCATTATCGAAATGTCTTGTAACCGAGATTCCGAGTCTGATCGGGTCTTCCTGGGAGAAGGAATATCCTTCATTGACCATGAGAGCTTGTGATGGGCTAAGTTGGGACACCCCTCCAAGGTTTTGAACTTTCGAAAGTCATGCCCGCGGTGATGGGCAGATGGGAATTTGTTAATGCGCGGTTGTAGAAAACTTGACAGTTAATTTAATTAAAATGAATCAACCGCGTGTGTAGCCGTGATGGTCTCTTTTCGGCGGAGTCCGGGAAGAGAACACGGTCTCGTGTTATGCTTGAACGTAAGTAGTTTCAGGATCACTTCTTGATCACTATTAGCTTCTCGACCGTGTTTTGCTTCTCTTCTCGCTCTCTTTTGCGTAAGTTAGCCACCATATATGCTAGTGCTTGCTGCAGCTCCACCTCACTACCCATTTCCTACCCTTAAGCTTAAATAGTCTTGATCGCGAGGGTGTGAGATTGCTGAGTCCCCCTGACTCATAGATACTTCCAAAACAGATGCAGGTGCCGATGATGCCAGTGCAGGTGACGCAACCCAGCTCAAGTGGGAGTTCGATGAGGATTCGGGTCGTTACTATGTTTCTTTTCCAGTTGATCAGTAGTGGAGCCCAGTTGGGGCGATCGGGGATCTAGCATTTGGGGTTGTCTTTATATAGTTTGGTACCATAGTCGAACCTTGATTGTATTCTGGATAATGTATGATATATTTATGTATTGTGTGAAGTGGCGATTGTAAGCCGACTCTTTATCCCTTTCTTATTCAGTACATGGGATGTGTCAAGATTACCCCTCTTGCGACATGCCTACCATGCGGTTATGCCTCTAAGTCGTGCTCTGATACATGGGAGATATAGCCGCATCGTGGGTGTTACATCGTGCGCCATGAGGAGCGAGGCCTGTGCGTCCATGGGAGGGCGACGTGCATGGGAAGAAGAACCGGCCAAGGTCAGCGATGGCGTGGCGGTGCGGCCGTCCCGCCGCACCGAGGGGTGCAGCGAGGATGCTTCCGCCTCGTTCCCCGCCGGGCCAGTGGCGGTGTTGGCGGTAGGCAACGGGGAACGATGTGGTGGCCCACCGATGGGAACCGTTTGAGCAATGCGGGCGGCGGGGGCAGCCCAACGCTCAGCACGAGCGCGGCGCGTGTCTTCCATGGAAACGACGGAGAAACAGGGCGCGGAGCGACGGAAGGAAGCTTCGGCGCACCCCTACCTGGCGCGCCAAATGTCGGATCACGGGTTCTGGCAAAACCCACAAGGTTCGAACACTGGAGTGCGCGCAAAGGTTTTCTCCCTATCGATCCACGCCCTAGCTCTCTCAGATCTCGCGGACAAACTTGATGAACTCACAAGACAAAGACACAAGATTTATACTGGTTCGGGCCACCGTTGTGGTGTAATACCCTACTCCAGTGTGGTGGTGGTGGACTGCCTCTTGGGCTGATGATGAACAGTACAAGGGGAAGAACAGCCTCCTGAGGTTGAGGTGTTCTTGTGCTTGGCGAACTTGTGTGGCTGAGATGCCTCTGAATGAGTTATCCCTCCTATCTCCCTGAATCAGTCCTCTCTCTACTGTGGTGGCTAGTCCTACTTATATAGGCCCTGGTCCTCTCCCCAAATATTGAGCGGGTAGGGAGCCAACAACGACCAATTTGAAAGGGGACAGCTAGTACAGCTTATCCTGACAAAAGTAGTCTTCCCTTGCAAAAGGCTCTAGTGGTGACGCCGTCTTAGGCTCCACGGTGACCTCCATCTTGCTGTCCTGCTGGTCTTGGTCTCGTTGCATCGATATGGAAACCTTTGCTTGATGCCTCGGAATTCCGGGCCTGCACTTGCCCCCTTGGCACCAAAGAGGAAACAAGGACGCTGCGCGCGTTGGCGCCCGCCTGGTCTCGATCATCATGGCTCACGTCACGAGGACCTCACGAGGTTTACCTTTCCTTGATCTCTCCGCCACTCGTGAGCCTGCCTGGCGAGGCCACTCCTGAGGAGGTCTTGCGTCGTCCGCCTCGCGAGGCTTGTCCCCTCGCAAGGGTCTTGAATACCTCATCGATGAAGATGGGCCGTACAGACCTGCCAACCGAGCCACACCGTGGGCCGCAGGCAGGCAAGTCTGGGGACCCCCGTTCCTAGAACGCCGACACGTTCCCTACCAAAACCATCACACTTGTCGTGTGAGAAGCTCTGGTTTATGAGTAGCTTATACCCAAACCTGCCCCAAATGGGACAAAAATTTTACCAAGGCATGTTGATGTTGCTCCATGATAGCATGCCAAGTTTCATGAATTTCGGATGAATTTTGGATTTACTAGAATTACATAAGCAAGTATGTCGATGTTTGTCGTAGAGCCACGATGTCGTGGTGTTAGAATTTCATCCCCATTTCTTGCATGGGAAATAATCATAAACCCATGGACACATATATGATTTTACAACCCATGTTGGTGCACCGGAGCATGTGCATGTAGTTTAATTTTGAATTGTGCACCTGGAATGGCTAGTAAACCAATTTAATGTATAAAATGTTCAAACGAACCCTGAATAATTCCAATTCTTTTACGACACACATATAGTTGCATGTTCACTCCAGATAAAAGGTCTAGCAATTCAAACACGGTCCATTGCTGCTGTGACCCCATTATGTAATTCAAATCAAGATGAAAAATCAAGTAGATCACACACAGTTTATTATCACCAACCATGTGAGATGCAGCACAAAATAACTTGGAGCACCGTCGGTGTACAGTACGCCTATGGCTTATGCGAGAAGGTGCGTTGGCTACAGTCCACAACCGGCGTCTCAAGCACACTAGCTCGCTCCCCAAATATCATTTCACTGTTCAATCGTCGTCGGTGAAAGATGGGCACGTGGACCCGCGTCGTGAATGCAACTTCGGTGGCCCACTCCGGCGAGAGCGCGGCCACAGCCGCCATGCACGTGATAACAAGGTGCATGAGCGTGGCCGCAATCTGCGACCGGTCGGCCATGGCAGCCCAAACGGCCGTTGTTGCTTCTCAGGTGGCGGCAGCAACATCTGGCTTGGGGATAACAACTAGCGAGAGCGACACAACAACTGTCCATTCCGCAGCGGCGGCCTTAGCCCTGATGGAGGCCGCCCACGACCATGTCGAGGTCGCCCACGCCCAGCTCGTGGTGGTCACCGCACAAATCGAACGAAGCTTCTCAGACAATGGTCGGCAACCCACGGCCAAAGAGCTGGCAATCATCGAGAGAGTTCAAGCAACCATCCATTCCTCCACCGCATACCTTGCAATGACCGAGCCCGTCCAAGCCCAGATCGCGTCCGCCCATGCCCAGCTCGTGGCAGCCTTTTCCAAAGAGATGGCAGACGCAGATGGCGAGATGCTTGCCGAGTATGGTGCAGTGGATGCCATGGAGCCCCTTCCCCAGGAGACCGTCAGGCGCGAGCTGGACATGGAGGCGACGGCGGAGATCGACGAGCACCAGCCGCAGTAGTACTGTTTGTTTTGTATAATTAAGAGCGCCGGTCATTAATTTGTTAGAGTAATGTTTAGGTCAGCTAGCTCTGTTTAATTGTTGAACTTGCTAGATTAAGAAGTTAGTCTCCTTTGTGTACGCAAATTATGTAATGACATGGATGACCACTGTAACCAGGGAAATTCGAACCAAATTTTTGTACGTTCAAACTCATCAGACATGAGTTAAGCTATCTAAATCTTTTGTGATGTTCACATATCGTACACAGTTCTAAATAAGGGACCGTGTCTGATGACACTTTGCGCGTCAGTTTTTCCGTTGAAGCGATTCCAAATTTTCGGCTTCTACGGAAATATCTACCTCCCCGCCCCCTCCCCCTTATCAAAAGCCACATTTCCCCTGTTTCTGCCTTCCTTTCCAAGTTGAAACTTCACTCCTTGCTTGAAGCACCACCTCCTCGTCAGTAACCCTCCTTCACGCTGCTCGGCCTCGTCTATCCAAGTAGGCAATCCACACTCAACACCCATCCCCCCTCCTTCCACATCCCACATGCCCCGACCACCGGTGCAAGCGCGACACCTTCCACTCAAATCACTGACCCCTCCACCAAATAAGCGCGGCCCAAAGCCATGGTGCATGCAGTATAGCTAGGATCTCAAGGAGCATTTGGCAACTGAGAAGCAAATCGCGGCCGCACGCGCGGATGAGGTCATGATGGCTGCCATTCTTGTCAACCCCCAGATCTGGTAGGAGCACCTTGCCATTTGCTAGCTACACCGGTTAAGCATGCTCGGTTTACCCGTTGCGTGTGTTGCTCCAGCCTTTCCTTCACAAATTCTAGTGAATTGTGCTATCTAATTTTATCATGCAATCTGTTGCTCTAGTGTATATGTTCTATATGTCGTGCAGTGTGGTGCTCACTTATTAACTATTTTGTTAATTAGTTGTCATCTTCAGTTAACTTTTTGGTTTAGTTCTGCAAATGTGATGTTCAATTCTTCAGGCTGCAATTTTGTATTGTCTTCCATGTGAGAAATAAATCGAATTTATCTTTACAAAATACATGAGAAACGAATACAATTGCTATATTTCCTAGTTGTGAAGCATGCTTGGTTTGGTTATACATTGTGCAATGTGGTGCTCAGTTAACGTTTGGTTCATTTGTGTTATGGTGTTTAGTTAACTTTTTGTTTCAATTCTGCAATGCGATGTTCAATAGTTGTGGGTGCATTCTGTTATTGTATACCATGTGAGGAATAAATTGAATTTGGTTGTAGTAAATACTTAACCTGATGACTAACTACCTTATATGTGTTGCAGGGAAACAATGGGAAGCACTGAGGTTCACAATCGAGGTTAGCACGTGCATGGTCCATTGTCTAATAGCAGATTATTGTGCAATTGCAGGAACCATTCTAATATTTTCATTTTTAAAAATTTGTTCTTGCACATGTAGGTCATGCTGTCAGAGGTTTTGACCCACTGTTCGACCCTTTTTGCATATGGGGAAATGAGTTGTCTATGGATATCAATCAAATCAAGAAAACTCAAAAAGATTGTTAGGATAAAGAAATTAGTGACAAAAAACAACAAGATCTTTTTCTGTACAATGAACAAGACATCAGTTCGCTACAAGATGGTACTAACTATTATACCTTGCCTTTTTTATTCGCTTGCCCCATTTCCAATATAGAGAAGATATTTATGCACATCCTTGTTTTCAGGCCTTTCCAAAGCAGTTCACTTATGATTACCTCTCAACCCACCTCTATGGTCAGGAGGCGAGGAAGGTTTTCATACCACACCCATGGTTCAATATTGAAGTGTTCCTGAAGAGGATGAAGGCTCAATATGAAGTTGCAAAGACCTTCAACACGAACGAAGGCTCAATATTCGCCTTCCACTTTAGCAGTTTTCCAAATGAGATGCATCTATCTATATACCGTCTACGATGCTAATTTCTAAAAGGTTCTACATGTTGCATGTGAAACTTGGTGCTAGTGCAGTTGTGTAATGGGGTAGCTGAGTGCTGAAGCTATATCATATTGTACTCTGATGTATTTCAATTGTGAAATCCTACTTCCTTAATATGGAAAGGAAATATATTATGTGCTTAATATAAATGTCAATTATATTAATAATATGGCAATTAGCCTGCTTGGGTTTTGCTATTGCAAACGGTTGTTGAAAAAAATACCGTGGGGCGATGACCTCAGGCAACGCACACAGTTTCTAAGAATAAACCCTGTTGGGTCAATGAACAATCACACATGACTTTCTCTTGAAAACTGCTTGCGTTAGGCCACCTTGCGCAAATGTTTACTAGATAAAAACTGTGTGTGATGGACAACCTTTTCCACACAGTTTCTTCTATGGACCGTGTGTGATACATTCAATAACGCAAACGATTTAACGGGAAAAATTGTGTGTGATGTACCTGTGAACGGAAACATTTTCCTTGGAACGACTGTATGGGATGTACATACGAACGGAAATGTTTAGCGGGGACTGACTGTGTGGGATGTACTTGCGACCGGAACCAATTTCGTCGTATAATTGTATTTTTTTAGCTCTAGTGTTCATGTTTCCGTATTTGAGTGCTCGCCGATCGCACAGAAGATCATTTTGACGAGCGTGTGTGCCAGGAGGGCATATCCCCGGCGTTTTTTTGGTCGTGTGGGAAGGACCCCCTATCGCCCACACTCACTTGGCGATGGTTCCAAAAGCCTTCGCGGAAAGGGGTTTAAAAGCGTTTGATTAGGACCGACGTGTACCAGTGCTTGTTGCTCTAGGATGAAGGCTCCACACCTTCCCTTTTCATGCAAATTAAATAATAATGAAACCTTAGCTTCTTATGCTAATGGTAGATATGATTACTATGATGTGGAACGAATAGAAGAATTTGTTGCTTTTAAGGGTGCTTATGGAATTGAATCTTTGTTTGAAAAGTATGAAGGTTTTGATGATGGTGTTTACAGACCTGAAAATTATGCTATACTTAAATATTTCTATGAGAATTATGAATATAATGCCGATATTGATGCGTTTATTCAGAAAGTCTCCGCTATCTGAGAAGAGACTAATATTTTGCAGGAATCTATGGAAGAAGAAATTGATGACACTGTGAGATTATTAGATGAAAAAATGACGAGGATAGCAAAGAACAAAAGGAGGATGAGCGGATTAGCTACCCGTGCCAACCTTGTGATGAGTAACTCTTTAACTCATACATTGCTTAATTTCCCTTCGTGCTTACCGAAGGATGAATGCTATGATCCCTTGGATTCGTTTGAAATATCCCTTTTTGATGAAATTAATGCTTGCTATGCTTGTGGCCATGATGCCAATATGAATGATGCTTATGGAGACGAACTTGCTATAGTTCCTTATGTTAAGAATGAAATTATTGCTATTGCACCCACGCATGATAGTCCTATTATCTTCTTGAATTCGCCGAACTACAATATATCAGAGAAGTTTGCGCCTATTAAGGATTATATTGACGGGGTGCGTTCTCTTACTGTACATGATGATTTTGATAAATTAATATGCATGTGCTTGCTGCTCCTACTTGCAATTATTATGAGAGAGGACCTACATCTCCGCCTCTCTATGTTTCCAATACGATAAAATTGCAAGAAATTGTTTATGCTCTATATCGACCTTTACTTTGTGTGCATGAATTATTCTTTTATGACATGCCGATGCATAGGAAGAGAGTTAGAGTTTATTGTTTCCTGATATATGTTACTTTGTGGTCACTACTAAATCACATATCATTGTTAAGTAAAATTGGCTTTGATATACCTTGGGATCCGAGTGGATCCATTGCTTGAGCACTTTATCCCTAGCTTAATGGCTTTAAAGAAAGCTTTGCCAGGGAGACAACCCGAAAGTTTCAGAGTCATTTATTTCTGTTCTGTGCTTTTATGAAGTTTAAAAACAAAAAAAAAGTGGGGAACCTAAAACATTTTTCAAAAAGAAAACAGAAAGTGAGAAAGATGAACATTGTTAAAGTGGGAGCTAGCCTTGAACTTTGTTCATGCCCATGGAAACTTTGGGAACCTTGATTATAGAAACTTCTAAACAAAAATAATTATCCCCTTGTACAAATCCTTTGTATTATAAAAATAATGTCCCAAGATTTTCCTTTAGGATGATTAGATTGCTTGTTTGGTATGTGCAGTGGAAAAACAGAAACTTTGGGTGTAGCGCGTGAATTTACTTTTTTTACGGGAATGTCAAAAGCTTCTGAAACCTTTTGCACGGTACTTCTATACAATTTTTTTATTGTTTCCTAATTTTTCAGAATTTTTGGAGTTACAGAAGTATGGTAGATGTTCAGACTACTACAGACTATCCTGTTTTGGAAAGATTCCGTTTTTGATGCATTGTTTTGCTAGTTTTGATGAAACTATCAATTTTATCGGTGGTATAAGCCATGGAGAAGTTATAATACAATAGCCACAATGCAAAAACAAAATATGAATGGGTTCATAACAATACTTAAAGTGGTGATTTGCTTTATTATACTAACTAATCTCACGAGGGTTTTGTTAAGTTTTGTGTGATTGAAGTTTTCAAGTTTTGGGTGAGATCAGAAAGGATGATGGAATAAGGAGTGGCAAGAGACTAAGATTGGGGATGCCCGAGGCACCTCAAGGTAATATTCAAGGACTCCCAAGCAACTAAGCTTGGGGACGCCTTGGAAGGCATCCCCTCTTTCTTCTAATGATCATAGATAATTTTACTTGGAGCTATATTTTTACTCGTCACATGATATGTGTAAATCTTGGAGCGTTGTGTGCTTTTTTTATTTTAATAATGCACCATGCTGGTATGAAATAGTCCTTGGTTGATTTATAGAATGCTTCATGCACTTCACTTATATCTTTTGAGTATGGCTTTATAGAATGCTTCATGTGCTTCGCTTATATCATTTGAAGTTTGGAGTGCCGGTTTCTCTACACATAGAAAACCGCCATTTGTAGAATGCTCTTTTGCATCACCTATATTTGTTAAAGCATGGGCATATCTTTTGTAGAAATAATTGAACTCTCTTGCTTCACTTATATCTATTTAGAGAGTTGACAGGAATTGGTCATTCACATGGTTAGTCCGAAAATCCTACATAAAATTTGTAGATCACTGAATATGATATGTTTGATTCCTTGCAATAGTTTTGCGATATAAAGATGGTAATATTAGAGTAATGCTAGTGAGTAATTGTGGATTGGTAAGAATACTTGTGTTAAAGTTTGTGATTCCCGTAGCATGCATGTATGGTGAACCGTTATGTAATGAAGTTGGAGCAAGAGGTATTTATTGATTGCCTTCCTTATGAGTGGCAGTCGGGGACGAGCGATGGTCTTTTCCTACCAATATATCCCCCTAGGACCATGCGTGTAGTACTTTGTTTCGATAGCTAATAGATTTTTGCAATAAGTATGTGAGTTCTATATGACTATTGTTGAGTCCCTGGATTATACGCACTCTCACCCTTCCACCATTGCTAGCCTCTTCGGTACCATGCATTGCCCTTTCTCACCTCTAGAGTCGGTGCAAACTTCACCGGTGCATGCAAACCCCGTGATATGATATGCTCTATCACACATAAGCCTCCTTATATCTTCCTCAAAACAGCCACCATACCTACCTATCATGGCATTTCCATAGCCATTCCGAGATATATTGCCATGCAACTTCCATCATCATCATATACATGACTTGAGGTTCATTGTCATATTGCTTTGCATGATCGTATGATAGCTAGCATGATATTTTTAGGGCTTCTCCGTTTTTTATATCTTTTGATATGCTAGATCATTGCACATCCCAGTACACTGCCAAAGGCATTCATATAGAGTCATTCTTAGTTGTAGATATTGAGTTGTAAGTAAATAAAAAGTGTGATGATCATCATTATTAGAGCATTGTCCCAGGTGAGGAAAGGATTATGGAGACTATGATTCCCCCACAAGTCGAGATGAGACTCCGGACGAAAATAGAAAAATAAAAAAGGGAGCCAAAAAAAGAGAACAAAAAAGAGAGAAAAAGAGAGAAGGGGAAATGCTACTATCCTTCTACCACACTTGTGCTTCAGAGTAGCACCATGTTCTTCTTATAGAGGGTCTCTTGAGTTATCACTTTCATATACTAGTGGGAGTTTTCATTATAGAACTTGGCTTGTATATTCTGATGATGGGCTTCGCCAAATGCCCGAGGTCTTCATGAGCAAGCAAGTTGGATGCACATCCACTTAGTTTTCAGTTTGAGATTTCATACACTTATAGCTCTTAGTGCATCAGTTGCATGGCAATCCCTACTCCTCGCATTGACATCAATTGATGGGCATCTCCATAGCACATTGATTAGTCGCGTCGATGTGAGACTTTCTTCCTTTTGTCTTCTCCACTCAACCTCCACCATCATATTCCATTCCACCGATAGTGCTATATCCATGGCTCATGCTCATGTATTGCGTGGGAGTTGAAAAGGATTGAGAACATTAAAAGTATGAAACAATTGCTTGGCTTGTCATTGGGGTTGTGCATGATGAAATCCTTTGTGTGATGAAGATGGGGCATAGCCAGACTATATGATTTTGTAGGGATAACTTTCTTTGGCCATGTTATTTTGAGAAGACATGATTGCTTTATTAGTATGCTGGAAGTATTATTGTCTTAATGTCAAATGATGGACTATTGCTTTGAATCACCCGTGTCTGAATACTCATGCCATGATTAGATTTTATGGTCAAGATTATGGTAGGTAGCATTCCACATCAAAAATTATCTTTTTTATCATTTACCTACTCAAGGACGAGCAGTAATTAAGCTTCGAGACGCGGATACGTCTCCGTCGTATCTATAATTTTTAATTGTTCCATGCCAATATTTTACCAATTTTATATACTTTTGGCAACAATTTATATGATTTTATTTGACCAACATATTGATCCAGTGCCCAGTGCTAGTTCCTATTTGTTGCATGTTTTTTGTTTCATAGAAAATCTATATCAACGAGTCCAAACGGGATAAAAACATATGGAGATTTTTTTGGAATATATGTGAATTTTGGGAAGTGGAATCAACGTCAGACGATGCCCGAGGCGGCGGCAAGGTAGCGGGGCACGCCCAAAGGGGTAGGGCCCACCTTGGCCCTTGTGTCCACCCTGTAAGGCGGTTGGTGCCCTTCTTCGGCCCTAAGAAATCTAATATCCGGATAAAAATCGTGTTAAAATATTAGCCCAATGGGAGTTACGGGTCTCTGGGTATTTAAGAAACGGTGAAAGGGCAGAATCTTGGAACGTAGAAATAGAAGGATACATATAGAGATATCCAATCTCGGAGGGGCTCTTGCCCCTCCGCCGCCATGGAGGCCATGGACCAGAGGAGAAACCTTTCTCCCATCTAGGGGGCAGGTCAAGGTAGAATAAGAAGGAGCGGGGCTCTCTCCCCATCTCTCCCTATGGTGCTGGAACGCCGTTGGGGCCATCATCGTGACGGCGATCTACACCAACAACTTCGCCGCCGTCATCACCAACTCTCTCCCCCTCTATGTAGCAGTGTGACACCCCTTCTCCCCACTGTAATCTCTACTTAAACATGGTGCTCAATGCTATATATTATTTCCCAATGATGTATGGCTATTCTATGATGTTTGAGTAGATCTGTTTTGTCCTATGGGTTGATTGATGATCGTGATTGGTTTGAGTTGCATTTTTATTATTGTTGTTGTCCTATGGTGCTCTCCATGGCGCACAAGCATGAGGGATCCCCTCTGTAGGGTGTTGCAATATGTTCATGGTTTGCTTATTTTCTGCGTTGTGGGGGTGATAGCAGCCTAAACATGGATAAGTGGGCTATGGCGTATGTGAATAAAGAGGACTTGATACTTTAATGCTATGGTTGGGTTTTACCTTAATGATATTTAGTAGTTATAGATGTTTTCTATAGTTCCAATAATCAGTGCAATGATCCAAGTAGAGAAAGTACGTTAGCTTATGCCTCTCCCTCATATAAAATTGCAATAATGATTACAGGTCTAGTTATCGATTGCCTAGGGACAAATAACTTTCTTCCGTGACAAAAAGCTCTCTACTAAAACTAACTTAGTTGTTTATTTATCTAAACAGCCCCTAGCTTTTATTTACGTGCTCTTCATTATGTTGCAAACCTATCCTACAACACCTACAAAGTACTTCTAGTTTCATACTTGTTCTAGGTAAAGCGAACGTTAAGTGTGCGTATAATTGCATCAGTGGTCGATAGAACTTGAGGGAATATTTGTTCTACCTTTAGCTCCTCGTTGGGTTTGACAATCTTACTTATTAGAAGAGGCTACAACTGATCCCCTATACTTGTGGGTTATCACCAGTACTGACTTCTCCTTGCGCTTCTTGTTGCGCTTTCGATTCTTCCTCTTCGGGTTAGCAGCATCGTTGTCATCCTCTGAGTCAACTTCGATGTCGTCCTCTTCTCCGGGGATTCGCCTCCCTTCCTCCGTATGGGCGCATTTATCCGCCAATGTGTATAGCTCATTCACAGTCTTGGCCAACCGAATGTTCATCTTGGAACGTATCCTTCTGTTGCACATGTTTTACTGGAACGCAACAATAACAGTTGCCAGGTGGATATCTGGAATGTTCCTGTGAACCTGGCTAAACCTTTGCATATACCTCCACAAACTTACCCCTTCCTTCTAGGAATTTGTTGCAAGTCGCTGGGCCTTCCTGGTTCTTGGTGGCCGCCCGTGAAGGCACCCACAAACTCATTGCACAGGTCATCGTAGGAAGAAATCGGGTTCTCTGGCAGGTGCATCAACCACGACCTCATGTTTGGCTTGAGTGCCAAAGGGAAGTAGTTGGTGAACACCTTTTAATCTTTCCCTCTGATGGCTTGAATGGCAATTGTGTAAATGCTCAAGAAGTCTGCCGGGTTCAGCCTTCCATCATATTTTTCTGGTATTTCTGGCTTGAAAATGTGAGCAAATGGCCAACAGACTTGTCGCAGCTCGCAAGTGAAGGCAGGGCACCCAACCTCGAAAGGTAAGTATCCGCCTTCACTAGGCGCAGGTTCGTCGACATTTGGGCCATTGAGCCTGTCAGATTGGCGGCGGGTTTCACAGTGTCGTTCTATAGTGACGCGCGCATCTTCCCTCCACCGATCTTCCAGGACCTTCCGCTGATCTCGACGGTCCCACGGGTCAGAAGAGGACATCGATGCTTTGTCAGGCTCTTGCTCGCGTTGTGCTTGTTGCTGCCCCTGGGTCTGCTACCATGGAGGAGACTGCACCATTGGCATGGCCCCCTTGACACGGCCAACAGTCTGGGTTGCAATTGTTGTTCGTTGGTGCTGTGGTGACCCAACCTGCTGGGATTTTTCGGCTTCAGCGAAGCCGATCAAAATCCTGATGGTGGCTCTCCATTCATCCATTTGATCATCTGCTAGCGGGAATCTTAGCAGGAGTTGGGCCCGCGACATGTCTTCCGAAGCAGTGCTTGGCATCAATGACAAGGTAGACAGCGACGTCGCCCGACTCCTGGTAGTACCAGCAAGGGTGGCGTCGTGTTCTCGCCGCTACGAGCCGACTGCCACGGAAGTTAGGTGGTGAGTAGGGTGCTCTTGAGGCTCGGTGACCTCGTTCTGCGATCCGTCTTGGTTGTCCAGCCCCGGGCGAGGCATGTTCCCCGTAGCCGCGCCTGCAACAGGGGCAGCTAGTGGTCACAACTCGCACTAGAGCAGGCGTTATCCCTACAGCTGACCCCACTAGCGCAGCGGGGAGGTGTAGACTAAACGTTCTCTCCGCCAGCGTCCCGCGGAACACGGTCGTCAGGGTGTTGTTGATGTTGCCCTCCCCGGCATCTTCCGCTCCTGCTTCAGCCATAGGGGGCATGACGATAGCGTTGCCAGTGCTGGTCATGTCACTTATGGCACGCACGTCTCCCAACACTGTCGCGACGCCTATGGCCTCAGTGGCTGTGTGCGAGGGGGTTTTCGAAGTGGAAGGATGAGCCATTGCGCTGGGCTTCTTTTTGGCCGCCATGGATGATGAAGCTAGCGATGAAGAAGATGATAATGAAGATTGACGCGCTGTTCACAAGCTCAGATTCGCGCAAGCACTTCCCCCTACCTCTCCCGCCAAAGATGTCTTGGTGGAACACGATCACCTATGGGGCCATCGACCCCTTATGGTTCGGCAAGGGGGAAGGTCATGTTGCATAAAGAGCAAAGGCCATGAAGTAGCACGACAATGGTGACGCTGGTGGTTTTTACCCAAGTTCGGGCCGCTGAGAAGCATAAAACCCTACTCCTGATTTGGTGGATGGAGGGAAGGATCACGATGGGCGTGCAACGCTCGAGCCCGGCAAGGTAGCCTAGGGGAGAGCAGCTACGCACGTACAAATGTGCAAGGGTCTGAATCCTCCTCTAGTTTGCCATGGCCCTACTTTTATAGGCTAAGGGGTAACCACATTGGCAAAACAGTCATTATCTAGTGATTAGATAGCCAACAGTGCTATCATACCTAACTCTGGCAGTTAGGACAACGTGCATTAAATTCACTGCTATGTGTCATGTTGAGGATGCAGCTCAGCGAGCCTGCAATGCCGCTTAATCATCTTCTTCTTATCTGCTTGACAAGCCTCTGGACGGGTTTCATATAGAGGTAATATGTCTTCCAAATGGCTGCCACATGACTAGTACTAATGTGACACTACGATCAGAGACCATTCAACGAAACTGTGTGCGATGCAATAATCGCAAACGGTGGTGTAAAAAAACCCGTCAAAAAAGTTACAAAACATTTGCCATGGAGGATGCATCAAACACGGTTCAGATTTTAGTTGTGTGTGCGATGCAGGGCATACGGTTCAGTTCAATGAACTGTTTGCGATGAGGAGGAACAAAAGAAACAGGCAGGAAGATGAAGATGTGTGCGATATACAGCATACGGTTCACTCGGATGAACTGTTTGTGATTAGGCAACACAAAAGAAACGGTCAGCCATATCAAGGAGTGTGCAATATACGACATATGGTTCACTCGGATGAACTATTTTCGATTAGGAAACGCAACAGAAATGGTTCAACTAGATCAAGGTGTGCAATGGAGGGCATACAGTTCATTCCGATAAACTATTTGTGTTGAGCGAAGAGAACAAAAATGTTTCACATAAGCAAGATGTGTGTAATACGCGACAAACATCCAATTACATAGGTGGCTAATACACACATGAAATTTCCACACACCAAAGTAAACTATTACATGCATAATTAACTAGGATAAATGATCATCTGGTTATCATCTACTTCTTGTGCTAGCTCGATGTTCCTTCTATGCTAAGTTTCCATTAATTGATGGCATTTTCTGAACACGCCACCGTTTCCCTGCATTTCCTCACTGGTTTCCCGCACTACAATAAAAAGACAGTTCCGTGATGATATGTGTTTGTCATAGTAGGTCACATTTTCTGTCATCCGTGTACATCCATGACGATTTTATGACAGAATCAAGATAGTCATAATGTGTTGTCGTAGAAGTGTTCCATGACATTAACAAAATTATCATCACAAAAGTGTTCACTTCCATGACGATAAATGTCGCGTCATGGAAGTGATTTCGTCAAGGGTGACTGACACGTGGCATCCATCGTAACGGGTCGCCGTTAAGCTATCGGGTCTGGTTTTGGATCCGATAACCCACTAACAACCACGACCAATGCCGATTTTCCACGAGTAAAATTCTCATTAGACGACGGAACCACGTGTCAGCTCCACATTGGCACATGTGTCACTCATCCAATGGGCGAGATGAGCCTATGATATGTCGACACGTGGACCGGCTCAACAGTGGCCCATCCAGGTTAAAAGGTCGGGCCTGTCAAAATAAGTGGGCCGGCGCATTAGCGGCCTACTTGTCAGGCCCATTTACAAGCATGGCCCATACAAGTTACATATAATCGGCCCATCAAAGGCCCATTCTACATTTGACAATTTCCAGCCCATCGTTAGTTTTAGCACGTTAACGGCACACTACGTCTTTGGGCCCAATTGCGGCCCAAACTTCTTTCGGCCTGTTAGCGGCCCATCATCAGTTCCAGCCTGTTAACAGCCCGGAACGTCTTTCGGCCTTTTCTCAGCCCATTCTGCAGTTGGGCCAATTCTAGCCCGCTATGACTTTAGGCCTGTACTTGTCCCATTCGGTAAATGGGCCAACTCCTAGCCCATTTTGTCTCTCGGCCTGTTAACGGCCCGCACAACAGTTTGGCCTTTGACTTTAGGTCCATTAGGGGGCCACCTTCCACATGGCATCATTTCAGCCCAGCGCGACTTTCGGCCTGTTAAAAGCCTAGTTTGCAAATTGGGCCTCCTCTGTCCCATAACACTATAGGCTTCTTACTGGCCCGTAAAGTAAAAGGGCCGAGATAAAATTGACATCTATTTCGGCCTGCTAGAGGCCCATGGGCCATTTCCATTTATACGGCCCTATCGAGCTTTTGGCCTATTAACGGCCTGCTAAGAGTCGTTGTTACGGTGGGCCACATCATTTGGGATCCACTTAATATTATTTTGAACCAGCCCAATTAAGGCCGTCTTTGACTACACATGTTTGTTCGTTTGTATGGCGTCCAGGAAATGTTTGGGCATGTTGGCCCCCGTTTCAACGATATAGCATATTCAAGAATTATCCTACTCTATACTATCGCCTCTAAAGACATACACTTTACAACAAAAAGACTAAGGCATAGAAACATAGAATAATCCTACACTATACAATAAAGAAATTACAGCTAAGTATACCCACTAGGCATTATAGTTCGGCACCAGTGATAATAAAGCATACACAAACAACAAATTACATACCCTGGACAAATAAAGCTCATAAATCATGGACACGCATCAACAGAACTTACCATTTGAACTATAATCTCTTCAGAAAATAGGATTGGCCAGATTCAGATAGCACAAATTTCAGTCTGCAAAATCTCCAATTCCTTTGTCGTTACCTCGGTGTCTTTTTCCATTTTTTGACTCCTGCATCTAATACATGCATGTCTAGTCTCAACTTGTTGATTGTACGTTGAGAATCATCTATGCGTTGTCTTGCCACCTCTAGTTGATGCTCGAGAACATCAGCACATTCCAGTTCCAATCCATAATCATTCGGTAACGGCCATGCCGCACTGCTCGCAGATCTTTGTGTTGATGTCACTTCATCCTGAAATGTTTATGTAAGTACACAGGACTAGGGCAAAAATATAGTAACAACAGTGAAGCGAGCAAGAGAGACTATTTTGTACATGGCAAAAAAAGACTAACAATAATGTTACACGTCATGAAGCATAAGCAGGTGATATTTTAAAAAATATAAAAATGGTAGTCTATGCAGCGTGCATACAAAAATCTCTCTTAGCTCACTACAGGAGCATGATGTTGGGGCCAAATCCAAAACACAGACAATTACAAATTTAGACAGCATGTTGCGTATAAGTAAGCAAGCAGTTGGCCATTCTGTAGCTCAATTAAAGTGTTAGGGAGCATAATGAATAGTAGAGGGATTCATATAAACCTACTACAACAGCAAAGCTATGTAATCATTAGCCTAGTATAAACTAGATTGTGAGCCTCGTGCAGTAACAGTTGGTTAATAGACTTCAAAGCTTCAAGCACACTTCGCTAGAGTAATTAAATGGTAAGGCCTTTAATTATGTCAACTAATAGTTATACAAGTACCCAACATTAGGCATCATTGTTTGGGCATCTCATTAACTGAGGACAAATAAAGAAATTGAAAAGAGCAAATTAACTATGCCTGAAACAAACAAGGAATTGAACTGTTGAGTTGGATACGGTGACTTACCTTAACTGGTTGAACAGGCTCAGCGCTGCTCGTACTTCTCTTGCGAGGCTCCTTCCTAACATCTTGTACTTGCAAATCCTCAATCTTATCTTCATTGCACCTCCTCTACAAGGTGACACAAACTAGTTACTCGTCTCCTTGGAACAAAAATATGCATACTTTCCAGTCTGTGAACAACACAAAAGGATGAGATTGTGACAAAACAACACCACATAATGAAACATGCCACATCTCTTGCACTTGCACACAATGAAATGAGCATTTACTATGTGTGCACTATGTAAAAAGTAGGCATACCTTCGAACTGGATCTCTAGGTACTATTGGAGAGCCTACTTTAGTGTACAGCCAAACCTTTATGTCACCTATGAGCTAGAAAAGCCCCCACTACAGCAGCCCTTAGTGTTTAAATCGTTGACAAGCTCTGTTAGAGTGTTAAGTCAAGAACAACAAGTAATAAAAGCAAACAATTCTGGTATGGTTGGCTGATGCAAACAAGCAATTGAATAGATGTATCAAGAAAAGAAGCAAAGAAGGAGTCTTAAAGACCATCACTTGACTGACCAGATTTAAGGGGCATTTAAGCATCACGTTCAACGTATGAACTAACATAAACATTGCATATTCCAGATTCTACAATGGAATGCACATGTATTAGGTTATGCCATGTATGATGATGCGTAAATGTACACTATAGCAGGCTGGAGTGATTCATCATTGCACGCACAATTGAATTGCAGGTTAAGGGCCAGTTCTATTCTGCCTTTTCGGAGCTTATTGTCAAAATAAGACATAAAAGATATAAAGAAGTCATTTTTGAGTTATGGGCTTGGGCTTAACTTATTTCGCTATGGAGCGGCGTCTTTTGGGTAGAAGCTTACTAAAAATTGAAGGGAAGGGGACTAATGAAATTAATCTGTTGTCTGCCTATATTACACTCAAAATGCAATTGCCCTACCCGCTTGCATCTCCTCTCCCCTTTTCCTCTACCTCAATCCCCTGCCTGCAGCGCTAGGGTTCCTCCAGCGAGCCATCACCACTGGTCCCTCTGGCCTCGTCCTCGACTATGCTCTGTCCAGCTAGGCTACATGGCCGACGGGTAGGGCCAAATCTCCTCGGGTGCTCCTCCCTCTGGCACCGCCCCTCATTCTCATGGTCTCCAGCAGCTGCTCCATTGTGGTCCGTCCAACGCACTACTCCAGCAGGCGCCGCACAACTACGGCTGATGCCACACTACGGCAGAAGGCACCTTATTCCCCCTCCCCTCCTCCAAGGGCGTGGCCTTGAGGTGCTATTGAAGGATGAGCTCATCCAACAAGGTGAGGATCTCCTCTGATTTTTTGCCAAATTTTCATTCTGATTCACTATACGATGAATTGATATGAGCTACTTCTGCTGCTGCTATACGATGCATTGTTATGAGCTGCCCCTGCTACTATTATACGATGAATTGCTATGAGATGCTACTACTATATGATGAATTGCTATGAGCTCCTGCTGCCATTATATGATGAGTTGCTATAAGCTGCTCCTGCTGCTACTATATGATGAATTGCTATGAGCTGCTTCTGCTGCTGCTATATGATGAATTGCTATGAGCTGCTCCTGCTGCTACTATATGATGAATTGCTATGAGCTGCTGCTGGTATATGATGAATTGCACACTGCTGCTGCTGCTGTATGATGAGTTGCTATGAGCTGCTGCTGCTATATGATGCTTTCAGGTGGTGCTGCTATATGATAATAACCAGCCACTTGGACCATCGAATTTCAATAAATAATTGTTCTTCATTTAAATGTGGGTCATGCATTCTTCATTTAAATTAGGCAATGGGATCTCTATGGAAGACATTGACCAAAGTAGATTGTGCCAAGTAGATGGTATCTTTGTATTTGCATTTTGAACAAATAGTGATGGTATGTTTTCCTATCATATTAATTACTGTAGTGGGTTCAATTTGTGATGTTTGAAAGTCAAATTAATTTTCATATGGGCAGAAAAATGAAAAAATATAATGCAATCAAGACTTTTCACTGATCATATCAAAGATAAGCTGAAAAGGAAGGCAATGAAAAGAACTAGTTGGCTTATTACCTTGAGCTTATATTCACATGTGCTTATTTTCTGAGGATAACTCGTAATAACTGTCCCTAATAAACTTGGCCAATAGAACTGACATACAAATAACATGTCATGATGATTGCAATGGAGGAGTGACCTACCGTAGCACACTGTATAGGCTCACCGTTGCCTCTCCTTTTTTGCGATGTTCCATGAAATTGCCACATACATCTTGTACTTTTTCATTGTGTAACCCTATCTGTAAGTTGTCACGGCTAATTTCAGACATCTCTACATGATAATACATTGCATATCCCTTGTGCATACTTAAACCACCAATTAACAATTGTGTGCGTAGCATAAACTAGCCATGACTCTGTGTGCTGGACTAGCAGGCACTCTCAGGGAGCCTAATGTGGTGCACTGGAATTCCTACATGCCACCTATGATTTTGTGTAATGTACTACCTATGTTCCTAAATATATGTCATCATAGAGATTAGAGTATGGACCACGTACAGATGTATATAGATGCATTTTCGAGTGTAGATTCACTCATTTTGCTCCGTATGTAGCCTATAGTGGAATCTCTAGAAAGACTTATATTTAGGAACGGAGGTACGATGTAGTATCATGTATGACATCTACATATCCAATTTAGCAACCCGTAGTAGAAATCATTGTCTGCACAAAGGGATTACTGGTCGAAAATCCTAGAAAAGCACGCTGGCAGGAACACAACAATACAAGAGAGAGAGACTCACTTACAAGATCATAGCAATGCCTTGGTCCAGAATCTTGGTTGGCCAAGCTGTTAGACCCAGAAGAAACATCGTCCTTGTAGTTTTTGCCAGCTGCATAACAGGTAACAACGACATGTCAGTATATTTGAAGTACATCAGGCAGGTGATGCTGGACGGGGTTAAAGGTGAAGTACCTAGGCCGTGGCGGGTGCTTGGCATCTTGCCAAACGGTGGGAACTAGGTTAGAAACGTCAAGGGTGATGACGTTGCGCTGGCTGTCGGGTCGGGTAAGGAGATCTAGAACCGTCCAGTAGGGTGTTTGTGGAACGGCTCCGGAAGGGTGGACTACGGTGTGGGTGAAGCAGATCTGTGGCCATGCACGAGGGCGTCGGTGAAGCTGCTCCGGTGGTTGGGTTAAGGATGGTGTCGACGATGCGGATCTGCGACCGTGGACGGGGCGTCAGAAGCTACTCCGGTAGGTTGGATGAGGGTGCGACGAAGCAGATCTGTGGTCATGGAATTGTGAGTTGGCAAAGCAGCCCTGGTAGGGTTGAGAATGGTATAGGTGAAGCTACTCCGGTAGGGTTGATGATGGTGTCGGTGAAGCGGCTCTGGTAGGGTTGGACTTGTGAGTTGGCAAAGCAGCCCCGGTAGGGTTGAGAATGGTATGGGCGAAGCTACTCCGGTAGGGTTGATGATGGTGTCGGTGAAGCGGCTCTGGTAGGGTTGAGGTGTCGGCAAAGAGGAGCAGAGGCCATCGATGGGGGCGTCGGTGGGACGGTTCTGGGGGTGTGTGGACGAAGCGTCTCCGGTGGGAGTACGAATGAGCCGCTGCAGATGCACGGAGGTTGAAGAGAGTAACGGCGAAGCAGATCCGGTGCCATGGACAAGGCCGACACTGAATGGGCTGTGGTAAAGTGGTGGATGAGCAGTCTACTTGTTTCTATTGGAGGTGGGAGGGTTAGATGTGGGCGCAGAAGCAGATCTAGCGAGGTGGACGCCACTGGCAGTGAATGGGCTCTGGTACGCCGGTGGATGAGCAGTCTAGGGTTTCGAGAGGGGAGGGGTAGAAAGGCCGATGAAGTACAGAGGGCGTGATGTAAGATGCTATGGTGCTGTAGAGTTAGTCATTTTTGTGGGAGGGGAGAGGAAATGGGGGTGCCGTGTGGTGGGGGGAATCGGAATTTACCAAAGCAGCCCCGACCTATTATGTAGATGAGGGCGGTATTGTAACTGTTGTTCTCCGTGCACCAAGGACAAAAGGGGAATTTCGCATGCTAAAGACTAGGTGGCGGAAATTTTAGAAGGAGGCGGGAGATTTTGCCGCCCACGGGATCGTTTGTATCTAGTTTCAACTAACTTTGGACCGTGCTAGCGGGTAGGTCATGCGAGACTGTGTACACGGGGCATGTGTCAGCAGTTAATAACTGGTGTGAAGTCCACCCCAGAAAAAATACAATAACTCGGGATGATGCGCCGATAACTTGGATGTTCAAACGGGCACGGCCAATCGTACGGGAGTAGAGGCGCGTTCGCAAAAAAGGGATCAAACGCTTAGCCTATGTATTTCTCGTGTAAATAGATAATTTAGTGCCATTGGTTATTTACTTTAGACATAATTCATTGACGTGTTAGTGTAGAGGCGCACAAAAAGCAATGTATATTGTAGTCCCACAAAAGAAATGGATATTGTAGTCCGCTACTTAAAAGTGTTACCTCATATGACTACAAAGCCCCCACTTCATAAATTGCATACCCGTTGAATTCACATATGAATATTACATATATTACTTCATAATTGAACCTTAAATCATCCAAGACTGATGTATTTGAATGCAAGAGTAACAATGGTGCATGTACATGATAGCTACATTGGTTGTTTGAAGAAACATCACTGTAACTTTGGCATGCAGAATTGAAAAGGTTTATTTAGATAGAAAAATGGGATATGTGAGTGTCCAATCTTTATAGCGTTGAATCGATATTGTACCTTTGGCCACGATACGAACTAGATATTGATTTATGTTCAAGTGATGCACGTCCACGATCGCTAGATAGTGATACGTGAATGAATTGTGCAATCTCTCTCACACGCATACGTATCTCATTTCCCAGTGGGCATCGGAATCACAGACGCGCACTTTGCGTATGTATCTCCCTCCGTCAAGGTTAGAATTCGTCTTTCTACCCCGTCCTACAAGTTTCTCACACACAAACACACACGCTCTCTCTGTCGAACAGACCCACCCCTTTAATTCCGCCCACCTACAGCCACTACTGTTTCAAAGTATAATTATATCTCTCACACATATGCCTAAGGTTAACTCGAGTTCCGGAAACATATGAATATATACAATGGGATTCTAGCAGAGCACCTTTTGTTTTGAGATTTCACTCTCTCTCTCTCTCTCTCTCTCTCTCTCACAAACACACGCGCGCGCGCGTAGACATTGTTTATAGCTTCATTTTTTCCGGCAGTTGCATGCACACCATTTGTTTATCTCCGTGATTCTTTAAGTATGCCTCGCACACATGCTATCTACCTATCCCTTAATATAGATATGTGTCACACAAACTCGTTCTCCCTACTAGCAAGATGCGCATGCATTGCATGGAACATCAGGATGCATTTGTATGAGTAGTTTATCTTGTGGGAGAAAAGGATGAACGAGGGAATGCCTTATTTTCAAATGTGGAGAGGGGTGTGGGTATCTTTTTGCAAAATTGCCATAGTTTCCTTCCTATCCGTTAGATATAAATCGGATGGCAGGAACACCATCATCACCAACTCTGTTTTTTATAAGAGTAGAGATATGTAAGTGTCACTGCCCCCCACCCACACACACACACACACTTCCCTACACCCAAGGAGTAGGTTGACACCTCGATCTTGATATTAATCTATCGACTGGCTTCTCTCTCAAACTCACACACACGCACACTACCCGACACTAAAGGAGTAGGGTTTTACCTCGATCTTGATAGTAATCTATCTACTCTTCTTTCAAACACACACACATACACACACTCACTAGTTGTTCCTACCATGCACACTCTCGATACGTCTTTCTCTCCCTTCCTCTCCCCACCCCCAACCCCAACAATGACAACAGAAGGGTGACAACTCGATCTGATCTTAATCTATCAATTGGTTTCTCTCTCAAACATTGTGTCGCTAAGACACACTCGATACGTCTTTTTCTCTATAGCCCCCTCGATATGTAGACTTCTCGCGCACGCACAGCTGTAGTGACAATGGCGCTGAACCCAGTGTGCCTTGTTTTTACCGGCCTCATGTGATAGTTTTCACCCTGTTTTCTGTTAAATAACAAGACAACCTTTTCTTTGTTACTACTATTGAATCTGAAATCATTCGGGGCGGACATAAAATATATCACTTCAACCCAATTATCGTAGTAACTATTTTAAAAGAAACTAGCTAGATGCCCGTGCGTTGCACGGAACATCAAGATGCATTTGGATGAGTAGTTTATCTTGTGAGAGACTAGCAAGATGCCCATGCGTTGCACGAAAAATCAAGATGCATTTATATGAGTAGTTTATCTTGTGAGAGAAAAGGATGAATGAGGGAAGGCTTTATTTATAATGTGGAGAGGGGTGTAGGTATTTTTCTGCAAAATTGCCATAGTTTCCTTCCTATCCATCAGATATAAATCGGACGACCTATACTGCAGGATGGCAGGCACACCATCATCACCAACTCTATTTTTATCCCTTACTCCTATAAAAGACTCTGTTGGTGATGATGGTGTGTCTGCCATCCGTCATTTCTGAACATCAGATCTGCATCTAATGACTATGATGTAAGTCCTGGCATTTTTGCAACAAGACCCCACTTCTCTGCTCAAATTTGCAGAAACCCCTTAGTATCTTGAAACCAACCGCATCCCTCCCCACCTCATCAAAACAGCCACAAGGAATATATTTTGAGTGAAACATAATACAAGTATATTTTTAGTGATATATACACCAAACTAGAGTGTTTTTCTTTCAAGTTTGTGAACATGTATTATTCTATATTGGATCTGTTGCAATGCACGGGCACATTGGTAGTAAGAGTAGAGAAAAGGATGAACAAGGGAATGCCTTAATTGCAAATGTGGAGAGGGGTTGGGGGTATCTTTTTTGCAAAATTGCCATAGTTTCCTTCCTATCCGTTAGATATAAATCCAACGGCCTATATTGCAGGATGGCACGCACAACATCATCACCAACTCTGTTTTCTACTCCCTCCGTTCCTAAATATTTGTCTTTTTAGAGATTTCAACAAGTGACTACATACGGAGCGAAATGAGTGAATCTACACTCTAACATATGTCTACATACACATCCGTATGTGGTAGTCCATCTGAAATCTGAAAAAGACAAATATTTAGGAATGGATGGAGTATAAGAGTAGACATGGAGATATATCTCCAGCATGGTCTACAACAAAAATGTGCTAGACTGGTTAGCGCTAGATGCTCGCAACGCGATGACCTGAGTTCGAATTCTGTCTTTAACTTCAGATTTTTATATTATATATTACTTATTTAATATATACTTCTTTCTCTACTATACTGACAGTGGAACCCACAAAGTACTTGGAATATAATATTAAGGATGGACTTGTTCCTTTTTAACTTTCTGTACGAAGCTGTTGCCACCCTGCAAGTCACGTGTACAATGTACATGCAATTAACTTTTTATAGAGGGAGAATCATACACGCAATTAGCTCAAATGGATTGGATGTGACTCTAATATTTCCAGCATAAGAGCATCTCCAATGGCAGCTAGATAATTTCCTCCCGCTTCCTTCGGCGGAGGACGACATCAAACGCCAGCGGCATACGTTTTCACAACTCTAACCAACCAGATGAAATTTGTGCAAACACGGACTGTTTTCATATAAGCATGAAGCATTTCATATAAAAAAGCCGGATCTTCATATAAACATGATGGATTTCATTACATTTACATGAACTAAGCGGTGCTAATCCAGCTCTCTTGGTATAATTAATACTCCCTCCGTCCGGAAACACTTGTCCTAGAAATGGATGTATCTAGACCTATTTTAGTTATATTTCCTGCCAGCCGGAGAGGGAGTACCTAATCTAAATGGCTGCCCGCGGATCCCTTTGTCTTCCTCATGTCCGGCAGACACTTGTGGGGTCGACGAAGGTCCTCGGAAGAGACGAAGCAGCAAAGAAACCACCTGAATGCACAGTTGTCACCTCGGCGGTGGCCTTCATGGGTCCGAAGTGGCGGCGGCCTCCTGTGTTCTACTTCTCGATGATAGCGGCGGACACGGAGAAGCTAGCCATCGACTCATCGCTCTCCACGCACTTGGCTTCTGTCTCTGTCTGCA
Source organism: Triticum dicoccoides (assembly GCF_002162155.2). Classification (NCBI taxonomy): domain Eukaryota; kingdom Viridiplantae; phylum Streptophyta; class Magnoliopsida; order Poales; family Poaceae; genus Triticum; species Triticum dicoccoides. Next base: position 400,232,682 of record NC_041392.1, read on the forward strand.
TGGCGTTGTCGCAGGCACGGGAGGCGCGCCCACCGCAGACAGTGGTGGCGCGGTACAACGCGGCAGCGATGACGCCCGTACCGGCATGCTCGCCGCCGTGCCGGCGTGGAGCAACTCGACACTCCTCATCGAGTTTAACTAGAGCGGCGAGTTGTTGAACCACGCGCCGAATTGGGGCGGCAACTGGCGCCGTCGGGCCAAGCAAGGTTGGTGAAGCACCAAGTGGCCTCGCCCGTATCCGGAGGGCTCGGTAGGCCACCCAGCCGGGTGGTATGCCGGAGAACGGCTCCTCGAAAGCCATCGGAAGAGTGGAGAAAATGGTGAAGGAGGAGATGGGTGAGCGGCGGAGGCGTGCGATTCTTGCCCATTGTCTATCTGGTCTCGTTTAAATAGAGGGTGGGCGGTAGGAGCTTGGCCGGCGTCTGGCCTCATTTAAACTGAGGGCGGACGGGAGGAGCTCGGCCGGTGTTGCGTTTAATTCCGGCCCGCTCATCAATGGACGTTTGGCCAGAGTAGGTTTCTCAGTTTGTATGCAGGTTTAACGGAGGGGTTTGATGGCGAGGAGGCGTGTTCAGCCGGGCGTGCAGCAGGCGGCGCAGTACTATTCGATTTGATAGCGGGCAGCGCAGTTCCTGATACGGCTTTAATGCAGACGAGGGAAGGGGTAGCGGTTCCCGAAATGTTGAACGACCAATGATGCATCCTCCTTCTATTAGCATCGTGCATGCATGAGGGAAGTTATGGGAGGAGGGTCGGGAAAAGAGGTTGCATGATGTGAATGCAATGCAATTTGCACTCATATAAAGGCGCCCCTCCATTCCAATGCATCTACCACATCGTACGCACCTAAGCATTTGCCTGAGCACCTACACTAAGCGCAAAAGTGCTCACTACAGACCCATGGAGGCGATGCGCGTGAGCGGCCAGCAGCTCTGCCAGATGGTCCACGACGCCGGCCTGCGGCATGGTGCCGAGGATCGTCTCCAGACAGTGTTCGCGACCGGCTGGTGGATGGCCACCGTCGACGCCAACTACGACTCTCAGTTGGACCAGATGATCATTGCCACCACCAACAACTTCACCGTCCTCAAGAAGCCCGGGGATGGCACCGCCGTACTCCTCCAGCCCGCGCGCCCGGGCTCCTCATTGCCTGCCACCCTAATGGGCCTCCATGGCCGGAACCTCTTTCAAGCACTGGTGGCCCTGCGAAACTTGATGCTCACTGCATTTCAGTTGGCCCACATGTCATGCACACAAATGCAGAGGGGCGGTGCGGCCGAGAGGGGTGAGCCGCACGTCGGGGGATGTGGTGCTGTGGGTTGGAGCGGCATCGTGGTAATCCTGAGTGGTAGTGGATGACACGTGATGGTCGCCGTAGTTGTACTTCCATGGACAAGCTGTCATGTCTACGGACACATGCATTGCATACTGATCACTGGAAGGAGTAGTAGAGAAAGCTAGGCGGATAAATAGTTCCTTATAGCTAAGCGGACCCATGCTACTACTTGTTCCAAAGACATGCACACCATCGAAATAGTCCACCTATATCAATATACACAAAGAGGGAATAATTTTTTCTACAAGAGAGGAAATAGTTCATCCATCCATAATGCCCTGGTGCTGGTTCAACATCTTCTTCTTATTCTTCTCGTTCTCATTTTCTGTGGAAGACGGCTTCGCAACAAGCTCTCTTGACCTTGAAGCTATCTCGAAACTCACACGGGCATCGAGCGCAGCATATTGTATCCGCTCGTACATCAAGGGATAATTCTCCCGTGCAGACGACCTTAATGCCAGCGTCTCGTCACCCTTCTGAAGATTTGTTCCGAGCACAAAATTTGCTACGTCGAATAGGGATGGTGTCGGTTTATCACAATATTCTATAGAAGTATATGTCCTCTCGAGACAAGAAGTCATGAAGTTCACCTGGTATGGAGGGCGCCTGTATGATGTGGTACACCAAAAGATCATCTTCGAGGCACATCTGAAGGATGGCTGCGCATTCGATCTTCCAAGTGGCACGCTCCGTGTACTATGTGTCGAGACCAATGACCTTCATCTCCACCTTTCGGAGGGAGTTGGATACATTGTTGATCCACTTCCAAACAACCCTTGGGTGGTCGGTGACTGTGGCGACTATGCTCAACGAGCCTTCGACGAGGACATGTTGGACGCTAAAAACATGCATCTCGATCACTTTCGCCATTTGGAACCCTGGACCGGGGGCTATGGTTTGGAGAATTAGGATTAGATGGCTAGTCTAACTGAAGAAAATGATTATTTATAGGGGCTTCGGAATTACTCCGGGAGGATGTGAAGAGGTTAAAACAATGGGAATGTAGTGTGGTTTGGATGCAAATGAAGATGAACGAGTAGTGAAGAAGCCGAGGAAAATCGGTCCTCGATGGAGAAGTAAATGGGAGAGGTGGCCTACAGGCAGTTGATTAGACGACTAGGTAGACTAAACGAAAAGGCTATGCAGGAAGACTGAGGAGTGGGGCATGTCCCTGTATGTGCCCATCCTTCTAGCGCTACATGTGCCACTGGCTAGTTGAGGTCATTCGTTCGAATCACCCTCGCGAGACATTTTATGAATCCATTTTATTTCTACACCCCTCCTGATAGGTGGGACCTATGCAAACGGATAAATAATATGTCGTAGCTGGTTCGGATGGATATTGGCACGTGCGTGGGAGACACAACATTCTCTAGTTAAGGAATATGCGGTTATCCTCAAAAAATAAAAGTCCTTCGCGCTTCCGCATGCACGAGAATTTGGTTCTGCTCGCAATATGGATGATACCTAGAGGATGAAGTGAACCTAGAGGCATGCTAGCACGAGAGTACTACTCATGTTCCTACTACTCCGACTAGTAGTGGTAGTACAACTGTGGTACACTGGATTGTCAAAACACTATTATTCATCCGGACCTCACATTGAAGTGACAAGACCCTGCGCCCGAGGTGACACCAGTCCAGGTGGTGTGTCCGGGTTACCAAAGTCAGCCTCACCTTGTCCACTATGCAGTCACTGTCACCGCCGTTGTATAGCATGCCTCGCCTCGTCTCCCTCTCCCCTAGCACCACTCCATCTCCATCTTCATCTCTGTCTTGCCGGAGATCCTAAGGTCACTCTTCATCATCTCATTGTGCCCCACGTACCCTCGCCTTGCTCGCCTCCCCTAGTACAACTATTCCCTCGCTAGCTGCTCCAATACCGAGAGCCTTCTCCCCCGTAAATCAAGCCC
>NC_041392.1:400236349-400273555 GCF_002162155.2 Triticum dicoccoides
CCATGGCCGAACGTGAACCGCGCAACATCCATATGAGCCGTGATTGGAGCAATCTCCCCAGTGACATCCTCGACCTCTGTTATTCATGTATGGATATGTTGATCGCCCTGCGGCTGGCTGCATGCTCGAGGGGCATGCAAATGGCCATCGTCGAAGCGAGGCCTAAGCATTTCAAGACACCCTGCTTGTTGCTATCTGGTCTTCCGAGATTTGCTCACCATGATATGGAGGCATACATGATGCCCCTCGACTTCAATCCGACCTCAATCAGCTGAAACTTCTTTGCAGGTATGTAGCGGGTCGCCGTACATCATTTCCCTCGACTTCGATCCGATCACCATCGCCCGAAACTTCTTGCAGGTATGTACTGGGTCGGCATGAACTCCCACTGGATGGCTGCTTTCAGAGAAGACGGGAAAAAGTTGGTGCTCATGAACTTCCAGACCTCCCATGAGATTATCCTTCCTCCATTGGATGATATAGAGTTTTGCTGTCACGGTCCAAGTCATCTAGATTACGTCGTTAGTTCGACGCACCTTATTTTGCAAAAGATTGTAAACTGCCAAATGCCCACACGACATGCGGATTACGCAGACTTCAAGCTAATTGCCTTGTTTGACAAGGGACTCGCCTATCTTTTCGCCGGTGCCTTCATTAGCTGGAGACAGCTCAGCTCATAGTGGATCATCGTCAAAGCTGATACACATTTTTGTGTGGCTATTGAACGCAAAGGGACCATCTATGTGATCGACAAAGCTGATGGCACTTCTATATTTTCTGTATTGCTGGGACGGTGCGTGTAAGTTGTTTCCGTATGATGTTAACAATGACGCCATGACACTATTTGAACTTTTTGTGATGATTTACATATCCCTGTTTGAGCAGAATTTGAGTAGAACTATGGCAATGTATTAGAGACGCCATAAATCATCTATACTTGGAATGAGTTAATTCATGAGATTGTGACCATGTCATTACAGCCAATTTGTACCCCTGAATAATCAAACGGATAGGAAGATATTGATATTCTCTTTACTTTATAGTAACCTATATACTACTAAATATGAGTGTGTATGAATGGCCATGTTAGTTTCCTCATTTTACTGATGTAGAAACATGCATCACACTATTGGTTTCATCTAACCATACATTAAGGAAGTAAATGTGCATATGAAGAACTCTATATTTGGAAATAGTGAAATCATGTAATGCTTACCATGTGTACATAACTATATTCGCCCTTCAGCAATCAATGGCTAGAATAATATGCTCACAAATTTTTTTCCCACAGAACATGAGTATATAACAATGCATGGTCTATTAGTTTCCTTGAAGAATTTGTTTGTGAGGACAGAACATGATTACATAACATGCATGACATGGTAGTTTCCTGTGAAGAATCGATTGTGAGATAACATGAGTATAACCATGCATGGCACTTCTATATTTTCGAACCCAGTATACATTTCCTTGTATTTTCCTCCCAGTTCCAATAGGGACATATCAATGTTATTTATTGCACTATCCTACTCATACTCTGAACAATGTTGATCTTACATTAACAATGCCTGTCCTTTTTGATATGATGCAGTGTCCCTACAGTTACTACCCTTTGTAATCACACCACCTTTGCCAAAAACAGGGAAGCACAATTGGTTCCTTGCTCGATCAGACGACGACAAAAGACTGATGATCATTTGGACACATGAGACGGAAAAGTTATATTGCAAAAACTCTACTATATGCAAGCACCGTGAAATACGTGAGTATCCAGACAGTGGCTGCTACGTCTGTGAGTAGGATACCAGCTTGTTGGGGCCTTTAGGATTTTTTAGTTGGAGGCGGGTAAACAGCCTTGCTTCACAATCTCTGTTTCTCAGACTCAATTATCCGATTAACCAGGATATCACCATTGACAAGGACCTTGATGGCAGAGAGGCTCTATTTGCTATGGAAAATTGTGTCTACACGGCGAGCCCCAGGAGTTCGGGAGCAAACTCCCCTGATTGTCAATGATATAGCATGCAGCCAAAACAAGGTGAGAATGACAAAGGAATCTGGATTAACTTTGATCCTTGGATGTGTCGAGTCCGACAGGCAGTGATGTGGTTCAAGCCTTCAGGTTGATAGGTAATTGAGTTGTTCCGTCGAAAGGGTGGAGTACTGGTGTCTCCGGAACACTGGTGGCTGAACCGGGGCTGCAAATTATGATGGTGTTGGATCATCCCTCTTTGAATGACTTGTTGTCTTTGCTGCATGTTCTGGATGGGTAGTTCTCTCTTTTGTTATGCATATTCATTGTCATTTGGTGATCCTCGTCTATGTCACTCTTACTATGTAATAGTTGCCTCTGTTTAGAATGTTATTCTTGTCTGGATCACGAGAGTCTGAGCGCTGCAAATGGGTGCGTTTTGGTGGTGTAGCAAGACTTCTTATGAGCTATCATGTCTTGTTGTTTATGTAAGTAGTAATCCGTAGTCAGTGTTTGAATGTTGTATATATCATTGTTTCAAACTGTTTATTGTCTCGAACTGCTGGTGGGCTAAATGAGGGTATCACCATTCTCTAGTGTTCAGAGTATATCTCCATTTTTCAAGTTATAATTTGAGCTAAGTGTCTTTTCGATGATGTACACTTGTTTGGGCCAGTGAGGTGTCATTGAATATGGGTCAAGTAGTAATGCAATGCCAAATAGGTCAACTATGACTCTCAAGCCGGGCTCTCAAAAGATCCTAAAAAAGGTTGGCTCTTAAAAAAAGAAAGAATAGGGACTCTTAGGCCGACATGTGGCCACCACCGGTGTTTTCGTGCACTTGCGCGCTGAGAGCATATTGGCGCGTGTTTGAAATTCCCGCTACCTTTTCATCCCCAATCTCCCCCCCCCACCTCTGGAATCTCGATTCCTACTCCAGTTCCCCCAAATCCCCCTCCTATACTCCATGTACTCAAGCGCACTATCATGTCGTCGGTCAATGCGGATCTTCTAGCCGGAGATCTTAAGGTCCGTCCTGCCTTTGGGCGCTGCGTGCTGTCACTCAACAGTGGCATGGCGGCGCTTGATGACCAATTTGCCGGCAAAGTGCTGATGGTAACCATCAACGGCGACCGGCCTCCCATCTCGCCGGACGACCTTGTCAAATCTCTTGGCATTGCGCACGACATCCAAATATGTGACTTGCTCGTCGAAGTCTGTCCTTAACCGGCTGATTTCTTTGTTAGGTTCCGAACAACTTTCATCTATAGTCATGTGTTCGAATCTTCCCAGCGTTTGTTTTGCGATGGCGCGCTAGTGAGCTTTGATCGGAGGCACCCAGGATGGGTCTCGGTGCCCTCTAAGCTTGAGTTTTTAACAAAGCTTACCTTCCACGGCATGCCTCGACGTGCTTGGGACAATGAGTCCATGAATGAGCTTATCAACGACTTTGGAGGTGAGCTCGTAAGTATGTTTGTTCCTCCAGATAGCTGGGTTCTGACGGTTATGGCGTGGATGAAGAAGTTGACCACCATAGCAAAGGTGATTGGTGTTGAGATACCGGTGCAGGAACCGATGTTGTAATATTCGTCGCCACCAAGACCACCACGGACCACGTTAGGGATGTACCCATGTCGAGTGTTCATGCATGTTGAAGAAGTGGTCAGTCCATCAGTCGAAGTCCTGCCGCTGCTTCTGGTGCCCTGGTCCATCGACGACGTCCATTACAGGAGTCAACGTCAGACTTTCCCCGTGTTGCTCAGAACGATGGATGGCATAGGGCCTACTCCATCGCGCGGCGGAGGCCACTGCTTCTTTGGGAGAAGAGGCGGGGCTGGCTGCCTGGATGTGCTCTAATTTGAGGTAACAACTGAATCTTGTCAGATACTGTACTAGTTAAATCTGAGCTATGGGTGTGAAGCACTGATGTGCCAGTACATTTGATGGTGACATGTTCTATTTTTTTACCTGAACCTTTTTTAGAAAGGGTTATACGTCAACTAAATGTTCTAGCAGAACTTATATATTGTTTTGTGTGTTTGTTTTCTTTGTACAACATTCAAGATATTTCCCTATCATTGATAAAGACGATGAACCCTTATGTACGAGTTCATTGGTTACAACATAGCCCTACCTGTAGCGATGCACTGCTTCTACCCTGATTGTGTCGCCTGCCTGAAATTTGTGTATGCAAGTTCAGTGTGCTATGATGTTCTATATGATTGTGTCAACTATATAAGTTTTTACTGAGCATCAACAATACATATGGCAGAAAGATGTATTTATGAGCATTAACTGATGGGTTTCTCTCTCTCTCACACGCGCGCACAAGTGGGGCCCATTGAATTATTTCTTCGCTCGTGACAGCTTTTAATTAGGTTCCACTGTTCTCTAACTTTTTTCTTAAGTTACTAATTGAGCTCATTGATTTCAAAAAGTTGTACAGATGCCTTGTTTGGGCTTTTCCGGCGTCACTGAATGTGGGCTGAGTAGCCATGTAAGGTTGTATTGTACTACACATACCTTTTTTCAACATCAGCACTGCAACTCGGCCGACAGTTGTACACAATCCGGGTCAACTTATTATTCTCCGCCCCGCTGGGCTGCAAATCTTTCCTAGGTGGGATGCATTAGGCTTAACAAGAAATTGGGATTTAAGAAATAATAAATGGGATGTAATTATAAAAACTAAGCAGAAACTATAAAAAATGCACCAAACACGTAATTACTTTATAAAATATCACTTTTGGATTTTGAAAATTTTAATTTCATTAATTGTTGCTTGCACAATGTTTCATTGGATTTTTACATAATACAAATTTATATTGAAATTGTATTTAATCTCACTAGAAATTTCGGGATAAAAATATTTCGGATCCCATCAAAATGTCGGAAATTTTATTGAATTCTATTTTGAACGGTTGGTTGAAATTATTAATCGTTGTCCTAGCTACAAAATGGGCTGTACTTTTAACAAACTGTAAATGGGCTGTAGTAAATTCCATTAGAATTTAAAAATGGGTTGTACATTCTTACAAATGGCAAATGGGCTATAAGTTCTCTGCCACACAGTTATGGGCCTACTAAGTTGATGCGTCCCCTAAAAGAAGTATTTTGACGCATATGCAAGGCTTTGTCAACTTATAGTCAACACACGGTTCTAGCAGCAGTGGCCATTGGATATTCTAGCTTCAGCCGCCCAAAAAATGATTCCTCCCCTTGAGATCTGGGGCGCACCGTTTCGGAGGTTGAACTGTGGGTCTACTAAGTTGACGCGTACCAAGGGCTTTGTCAACTTAGTCAATATAAACGATTCTAGCTGCAGAGACCATATGATGTCCATCCAACGGTCGTAGTGTTATTCAACCTCTGGTCTTCTTACTCCTGCCACCCAAACCAGCGCCGGTGGGACTGCCTGCTCCTGCGTCCCGTGGCCGACTGTGCTCCCGCACAAAACACACTGCCCCACCCTACTCCATTGCTAGCCAGGCCATTCCTCTACTCACCCACACCTCATGTTATTTTTCGGCAACTGCAGCCGGACCAGTAAACCCTCGTACTCCCCACCGCGTGGGCTTCCACTGCCGCGTCTTCCCCGGCATCTTGTCATTCCCTTCCTAGGCCTTGCCATCGTCCACCGCCCTGGTGCTCTCGGCGCGGCGAGGTTAATGTGGTCAAGGAATGACATCCATCGGACGTGGACTGTACATGGAGAGGCTGACAGCTGGGTCCATGGCCACACACAAGGAAATGCCTCCTTATTACGCACAAAATAATGATTCCTCCACTTGACAGCAGGGACCCACCGGACGGGCGACCATATTTCACGAAAAAAATGTTTCCCCCCTGACTGCTGGGACCCACTAGCTATATCTCCGCACCCAAGGAAGTGTGTCCACATTACGGGCAAAAAAATGATTCGCCCCCTGACTTGCTGGGATCCACCAGCTACATCTTCACATGCAATGAAGTGCCTGACAGTTGGGACCCACCTGGTCGAAGCATACGTAGCATTGTCATTCTGGTCGCGAACGTGGACGTACTTATGATTGTCTGTTTACAGGCTGCAGTGATGAACCGTGACTGTGTAAGGAAGGGCACGTGTCGTAGTAGAGGCGCGCACATCTCATAGTAGAGGCGCACACGTAGCATGTACATGTACGTACAACGGCCAGGGTGCAAGAAAGTAAATACGGCCACGTACGTACATACGGGCGGGGTCTCGAATGCCCACTCACGCATACGTACGACCAGGGCTTGTGTACATGGTTGGGTCGGCACGGACAAACTGCATCGTCGTCGTGTTCATGGGGAGGCAACAGAATGAGTCGTGTTCATTGGGAGGTAACGGAATGCGTGCTGTTCATCGGGAGCCAACCGGCTTGGATGGAATAGCCGATGGAAACGAGGCTTGGCATACCGCAGAATGGAGGAAACAGCCTTGTGTGCAACCGGACATGGTCGAAATGGGATCATGTTCAATGGGAGGGGTCTGGCGTACCGCAAAACGGAGGAAACGGACTTCTCTTGCACCTCCTGCGGTGGAAACGGGGTCCTATTGATCGGGAGGGGTGTGGCATATCGCAAAGTGGAGGAAACAGACTTGTGTCGGAGCGGTACGGTCGAAACAGGGGTCCTGTTCATCGGGAGGGGTGTGGCGTACCGCAAAATGGGACTCCACAGGCTACTATTCATCTCCACCATCGACTGCCTCCACAGGCTATTGTTCATCCACCGTCGACCTCCTCCAGCCTCCACATGCTCTTGTTCATCCACGAGCTCCTGTTCATCCAGCCTCCACCACGTGCTCCTCCACCGGCTACTGTTCAACCAACCCTCTCCACGGGGTCCTGTTCAACCACCCCTACAGGGCTACTATTCAACTGGCCCTCCACTGGCAACTGTTCAACCAGCCCTCCACTGGGTTGTCCTGTTCATCCAGACCTCCCCGGGGTCCTGTACATCCACCCCCCAACCGGCTCGATCAGGGTCATGTTCATCCAGCGACAACACCACGGGGTCCTGTTCATCCACCCCCCCCCCACCAGGAACTGTTCATGCAAACCCCCCAACAACGCTCACTGTTCATCCAGAGGCAGCATCGATCGGCTTCAGTTAGCAGCAGTACCGAAGGAATCACTCGGGTTTAGTTAACACAAGGGATCGATCGATCACTCGGGTTCAGTAACGCGTAGCCTGCAGTGCAATCGCTCGGGTTCAGTTAGAGCCCAATGCCTCGCTCGGGTTCAGTTAGAGCGCAACGCCTCGCACACACGCACGTATGTATGAGAGAAACGCGCATCGCTCGGCCCCGACCATGCGACATAACTGGGAACTCCACCGATATTTTCCTCGCCCTCGCTTCTACCACGGTTTTTTCCGTCATGGATGGCCCAAAGAATGTCATGCAGCTACGTCTCTGGCTCGCCCAGGACGAAAAGCCAATTTTTTGTCATAGAAGTAGGACCCCAGCACATCTATGATGATACCGGGTTTTGTCACAATTATCGTCATAGAAGTGTCATAAGCTTGACAAAAAAATTCGTTTGGCCCAAAATGTCACGGATGTGTCTTTTTTGTAGTGCGGCCACCCAGCGATATTGCGCGTAAACCTAGGAGGCGCGTGACACACAAAGGCAACAAGCGTAGTCTGTAGCACATCCACCTTTTCCAAGCATGCCAACCCACCAGAGCGCCGCCTCTGCCATCAACCTCGTTGACGAGCAAAATGAGCAGGCGCCACGGCCCATTGAGGCCGAGGTGCTCCCCGGCAATGCGATGGACGATGCCGTGATGCGCGTCATTGCTAGGGTTGAGCAGACCCTTGGCGTATAGCGCTTCAGCACCGTGGATCAAGATAGGCATGTCGGCACAGACAGTCTGTAGTTCGCTGCACAACATGAACGATGGCGCGCTGTAGAGCAAGCTAGGTGCGTCTGCGCCGATAGGCTGCAACTCGCCACATGGCGAGACTGTTGGAGCGCCGCAGAGCGAGAGGCGTGGAGCGCCGCACAACAAGAGTTGATCCATCGGCGCTTCCCTACTGTCGACAGGGCATCGCAGCGGTACCCCCATTCCTCGACAGGAGTGGGCAGAGGCCCTCTGCGCCATACTTGCACCAGAGGCCGGCCGCGTGGTACTTGCACCGGATGCCCGCCGCGCCATTCACATGGGTCGCGCCGTTCGCCTTTCCCGCGGCCCGCTCGATGCCAACGCGCTGGTCAGTAGGCTCGACCGCCTCCTTGGCTCGGGTGTCCACCTGGGCGTAGTAGAGGAACATGGTTGTCACATCCTAGAGCTGGTGATCTCTGATGAAATAGCCAACTTGGAGCTCGAGATCATGCTCCACATATACCACGAGCTTTTTGAATGCTTGGACAAATGTCTACACGAGTTCAGGCAGAGCCAAGAGCTACCGTACGCAAGGGCTGTTGGTCATGGTCTCAAGGACGCGTTTTATTTTGTTGGGTCGTTTCAACGTGGATAGCTATGTATTCACAGCAATCATAGTATTACTCCGTTTATTGCTCTGTTTCTGTCAGATTTTGGGTTCCGGCAGACCCTTGAGGTTCGAACACTGGGGTGCGCGCGGAGATTTCGCCTCCTACCTACCTGCACCCCTCCGCCATGCTTGGATCTAAACTAAGGAAAGAACAACACAAGAGACACAGGGTTTACACTGGTTCGGGCCACCGTTGTGGTGTAATACCCTACTCCAGTATGTGGTGTGTGGATTGCCTCTTGGGCTGATGATGATGAACAATACAAGGAAGAACAGCCTCGCGAGGGTCTGTTCTTGGCTGAGGCGATGATTTGCTGGGAGGAGTTTAGCCACCTTTCTCTCTCTCTCTCTGCTCTCCTCTGACCGACCCTTCTAACGAGCCTCTTCCTTCCTCCTCTTGGTCGTCCTCTTGGTCGTCCTCTTCGTCCTCCTCTATGTGGGTGGCTGGTCCTATTTATAGAGGCCCTGGTCCTCTCCCCAAATATTGAGCGGGAAGGGAGACAACAATGGCGGGCTAATTTGAAGGGGGACAGCAAGTATCAGCTATCCTGACAAAAGTAGTCTTCGCCTGCGCAAAGCTCTGGTGATGACGCCGTCTTGGGCTCCACGATGACCTCCGCCTCGTAGTCCTCCTGGTCTTGGTTTCGTTGCACTGAAATGGCAACCTTTTCCTGATGCCTCGGTACTCCGCGGCTGCGCTTGCCCCCTTTGCACCAAAGAGGAAAGGAGGACGCTGCGCGGGCTGGCACCCGCCTGGCGCCCTGAGTTGTCATGGCTTGCGTCATGGGCACCTCGTGAGGTACCCCGCCTTGATCTCTTCGCCTCCTCGTGAGCCAGCCTGACGAGGCCGTGCCTGAGGAAGCTCCGCGTCGTCCGCCCCGCGAGGCTTGGCCCCTTGCGAGGGTCTTGGGTTTGTGTTGGTGAAGATGGGCCGTGCAGGGCCCCCCTTTGAGCCACGCCGTAGGCCGCAGGCAGGCAAGTCTGTGGACCCCCATTCCCAGAACGCCGACAGTAGCCCCGGGGCCCACTTGGCCGTGCAGGGAGGCGGAAGGGCAAGAGCGAAGCGCCGCGGGCCCTAACAGCCGGCGGCCTTGGGCGCCGCGTGGTGGTTGACTGGACGTGGGCGCCTCAGTAACCGCGTGAGTTGATAAAGGAGTGGCATCCGCCTAGGCCCTGCTTCTTGCTTTCTCCGGTTGCTGCTCAGATCCCCTTTCTTGCGCCTCTCCTTCCTTCCTTCGAGATTTCCATATCTGCTCTGACCGCGCGGCCTAGGGAGCCATGGCGCCTCGTCAGCCCCCGGCCGCAGCTTGGTACTCGTCTGCCCTGGACTCGCCGAACGTGTCGGAGGCAGGCCTTGCCCGGTTGCGCCGGATGGCGAAGGCGTGGGGCATCGACGGGGAGAAGGTGTTCAAGGCCGGCTCCGCCACCCATGAGGGTCAAAGGAGCATCTTCTATCCGCTCTTCGTAAGTGCCATTGTTGCTGGCCTGGTGCCTACCTTCTCCGAATTCTTCTTCTCTGTCCTCCGCCATTACAAGCTACAGGCTCTACATCTCCATCTCAACTCTGTCCTTCTCCTGGCAATCTTTGCTTATTATTGCGAAGCACATGTTGGGGTGCAGCCCTCAGTGGCCTTGCTGCGCCACTACATCTACCTCCGGACCTCTCGTGGGACCGCTTCCGCGTGCGCGAGCTTCGTCGCGTTCGGCGGCGCCATTACCATCTCGAACTCTGGGAAGAGGATTGAGGGCTTCAGGAGCAAGTGGATCTTGGTGGATGCCGGGCGCATCCACCCTCGGCTGATCCTGCCCACGGAGCAGCCCACGAGCTCCAGCGACTGGGGTCGAGCGGAGCTCACAGATCCCCGCGCGAAGATGGTGTTGGAGAAGATGGACGCGAATCTGAGGCCGACCGACATGGCGGCGGCGAAGCTGACCGGCGCGTCGCTGCTGAGGGAGTTCCTAGGGCACCGGCTGGCTCCGCTTCGGCAGTACTCGCTTCCAATGTGGAGGCCCCGTCCGAACCCCGCGGCCTTGGCCGCCGGAGACCTGGCTGCGGTTCTCCAATCTCTGGTCGGGGGAAATGTGGCGAGGCTAGAGGGTGCTCCTACGCCCTTGTTCCTCCGCAACGACTGGGAGCGGGTGGTGAAGTCCATACCCGTCTTCAACGGGGATGGGTCAGTGCCCCTGGAAGCTCCCGAGGAACCGGTGGACGTGCCCTCCAGCGACTCCAGCGAAGAGGAAGAGGGAGGGGAGCGCGGAAAAGGGCCTGACTCCGAGGCGACTGACGGAGAGTCGAGGGCTCCCCTCCCCGGCGCAGGTGCCGCGTTCTCCGCCTCTCTCCGAATGATGACGACGAGGATGACGACGAAGACGACAACGAGCAGGACGGCGGGAGCTCACCCCCGATCGCAAAGAATGACAGGACCGGGCTGATCTCCCACGCGTCTACCCCATCCCCGGGGCGAACCGCAGACGCACCTTCCGCCTCCAAGCTTTCCAAGGATGACTCTTCCAGCCGGCTTTTAGGCTTCAAATTTGGTCGGAGGCCGCTTGAGCTCACTGGCGATGACCCGTAAGCATTCGATTCTTGTCTTTATCTCTTGCTCTGCTTTTGAGGCTTGACGTCCGCATCTTTGGATAGGTTGGCACCCGCAGCAAAGAAGCCGAAGGGGGCTCCCGAGGTTCCATCCGTGGCGGCGCTTCTGCCCGCGAAGGAAGGTGACCGCGACGCACAGGCTTCTCCTACCCGGTCGTCCTCGCGAGGTCTGGCTGAGCCGGCTGGGGTGAGCTCAGCTCCCGCGGCCCAAGTGGCTCCCGAGGTGCTCTTGCCTGCCGCCGCCACTACAGCTGTCGGGGCGCGGCAGACTCCACGTCAGGATGCTGCGGCTGCGCTGCCGCCTTCTCCTCCTACTCCACCGGCCGCTGTTTCTCCGACTCCTCCTGCCGTTCCGGATCATGCTGTTGCTGAGCTGGACCAACTGCGGCAGGATCTTCTTGGCGCCGACCCCCGCTTCGTGGCCGGGCGTTTGGAGCTGGCTTCTGGATGGGTTTGCTCCAACGCCTCGATTCGGGCGGCGCTGGTCCAGGCCTCGACGGCATGCGACGAGGAGAAGCAGGCCGTCCTGGAGGCAAAGGCTGCCTGCGATGCAGCCTTGGGGGAGGTGGTCGACGTGCGCGGTCGCTGCAAGGCGCTGGAGGACGGGCTGCAAGGCCTGCGGGATTGGCTCGCGGAAGAGGTCCGCCTTCGCCAAGAGCAGGAAGAAGGCGTGAAGGCTCGCGAGGCAGCCGTCGAGGGCCAGGAGGCCAAGCTCAGGAAGCGCCGCGACCGCCTAGGCGCGCTAGAGAAGGAGTTGGGGCGTGGAAGGCCGAGCTGGACGACAAGGCCCTGGTTCTTACCGAGGACCGCGCGGCCTTCACGGAGTTGGAGGCGAAGGCTCGCTCCTCGCTGAGGACGCTTTACGACAGCGGCCTGGAGGGCCCGCTGGCTGGCGCTGAGGACGGCCCTGCCAAGCTACTTCCCTTCCTGGTTCACGCTCTTGAAGATGTCGCCCTTGGCCTTGGCACCACGGCCGAGGCCGAGGCGCGTGTCCTGTCTTCTGCAGCACTGACGCGGGTCCTCACCCACATCTACCTTTGCGATCCCGGTGTCGACCTCGATAGCCTGCTGGAGCCAGTGAGCGGTGAGCGTGCCGCTGCCACTGCCGAGGCGGTGCAGGGTCGCGCGGAGGCTCTGCTGGGGAAGTTCCGGGCCTTCAGCACCAAGCCGGAGCAAGGCGCCGCCGACCCCGCTGCTCCGTGAGGCGAACCCACTCCGCGCTGCTCCCCCGCCGCCATGTGACTCCGTCGTGGCTGTTGTCCTGCTTTTAATTACGGCACATGTATCATGCCTCGGGGAGGCGTTTAAACTTGCGTTTGGCATTGAAATAACAGTGTGGACTGTAATATTTGCTTTTGAATTCCTAGAAATTAGCGCTTTTCCTTCCTAATTGCTTACGTTCTATGCCGGCAGAGCCCAGCCCCGCGCGTACCTCACCCAGCAATAGTCCCGACCGGAAACCAGGATGGGACCAAGGAGTGAGGGGCTACGTGACAAGTTAGGCTCCTGAGTCGTGATGCTCAGGAGTCCCCCTTGGTGCACGAACAGTAAGTAGGGAGGTGTGCTGCGGGTGGATCCACCGTTCTACGTCTGCAGAGCCCGGCCGCGCGCGTGCCTCACCCAGCGATGGTCCCGACCGAAAACCAGGACGGGGCCATGGAGTGAGGGGCTACGTGACCAGTTAGGCTCCTGAGTCGCGATGCTCAGGAGTCCCCCTTGACGCTCAAACGGCCTTCGTACCTTGGCTCCGCTCCGGGAGAGACGCGCGATGAACCAGGCCCGGGGGACCTGGCCGGGCGGCGTGCGTCCAGGTGTGACCCAGGCGCAGCCCCCGTGCCCAGCCCCCTCGCGCGGCAATCCTGAGGGGAGGCGTTACGATGGGGCTAGACACTGAGCTCTGGGCTCCCTGAGGTTGATGCGGCCCGGGGGGCACCCTCAGTTGTTTATCACCAGCACGGAGCATAGTGCTACCGTATGTGTACGGGCATAGCCGCTCCTCGGCAGTGTCGTTAGCCAGCGCGGAGCATGGTGCTTCCACTGGTACGTGGGGGGGGGCCTCCGAGAGGAGCCCCCGGGGCGTGTACAGCCCTGCCCTGACACGTGGCTGACACGGTAGGGCCTGGCGAGGTGTATCTGGGCACCCATGAGCCAGCGCGGGACTCACGGGGCCCTACCTCTAGGCGGGTTGCGCCTGGCACTGGGCCTTATCTTGTGATGTGTCCCTGCAAATTTGGTTAGATGTCGGCACTGTACGTCCTCGGGTCCTGGCCCTCGAGCTGGTCTCAGCCATCGCTGGTATGCCAGGTCACGATGCCATGGACAAGGCCAGAGGGTGAGGGCTGGAGAGCCAGTAAGAGCCCTGAGTCGCGATGCTCAGGTGCCCCCCTTTAACGTGCAAGTGGTCGGCATGGAGGAGAAGAG
Organism: Triticum dicoccoides; assembly: GCF_002162155.2. NCBI lineage: Eukaryota > Viridiplantae > Streptophyta > Magnoliopsida > Poales > Poaceae > Triticum > Triticum dicoccoides. The sequence goes on from NC_041392.1 coordinate 400,249,841, forward strand.
GTGCTGTGGACCAGCATCAAATAATCAAGCATGGTGGGTCTAACGCATGGTCGGAAATAAACGCAAATGGGATACATGCCACTAGGCCTGGCCCGAGCAGCTTGGGGATCATGCAGCCTGAGGGGTGCCCCCAACAAGGTAAGCTAACAACGTGGAATAAAGGGATACACGCCGCAGGGACGGACCCACGCGGCCTGGGAATAATGCAGCCGTGGGGGCGCTCCCAGCTGGAAGTAAAACTCGAAAGATGTCACCTGATGATGTTGAGGACGAAGGGGTGTTGGTGTAGCAGGCTCGGGAGGCTGCGGGAGCCGATCCTCACGAGCCCCCAGGCCCAGGGGCCTCGGGAGGCTCCGGAGGTGCTGGCGGCTCCTCGCAGGCCATCTCCATCTCTGCCAGGGCTGCAGAATGCCTAGCCTCTCGTGCCTCCGTGATGCCCCTCATGAGGCGCTGGTACGCATCAGCCGCATTCGGCAAGCCGTAAGGCATGCGAACATAGCTGTGGGGTGGACCTCCGCAGCGCCCCACTCGTGAGGGCCAGAGGCGCTCCAGAGAGACGACTCGGTTGAGCCTTGGTATGTCGATGCAGACGCGCAGCCCACCATCCTCGCCTGGATGGGGGGCCACTGCTGGTAGGCGGCGGGCGCCTCTCATGACTCTTGACTCCTGTAGCTCCTGAATGGCCTTGCTGACGAACTCCTGTGGGTCTGGATCTCCTTGCCTTGCTCCTTCTTGAGGGAAACGTGCTTCAAAACACGCCTCCGTGTGGTGCCCAAGTGCCTCCCTCGTGACCCTAGCTAGGTCGGTGGCCCTCCAGGGGAGAGCCCCCGAGCCCTGCCTGGGGAGGGCGCCAGGCGCGCTTTCCTATGCGACGGAAGGAGGCTCCCCCTGGGCAGGCGCGGGCCCTGAGGGGCCTGCCTCCTGAGGGGCCGGGCCGGACGATGTCTTCTTCTTCTTGGGGGCGGTCTCGGGAAGCCTCCTGCTTCCGCGATTCGGGTCTTCCAGTGATGCGGCCTGAAAGGCTCGTTCCAGGGAACACACCGCGTCCTTCTCTTCACATGGCACTGTGATGACTCCGCCACTTCTTGGCATCTTGAGGACGTTGTAGCCGTGATGAGTCACGGCCATGAACTTGGCCAGCGCCGGGTACCCAAGGATGGCGTTGTACGGCAGGCGAATGTGAGCGACGTCGAAGTCGATGAGCTCGGTGCGGTAGTTGTCGCGTGCCCCGAAGGTGACAGGGAGGCGGACCTGCCCAATCGGGACCGTGGAGCCGTCGGTGATACCGGAGAAGGGCTTGGTTGGCTGAAGCTGGCTGTAGGGCACTTGGAGGTTGTTGAACGTCTCCACGGACAGGACGTTGAGCCCTGCCCCGCCATCGATGAGGGTCTTGGTGACCACCACGTTGCTGATGATTGGGGAACAAAGCATCGGGAGGACTCCGGCTGTTGCCGCACACTTGAGCCGATCTGCTGAGATGAACGTGATGGCGCACGCCGACCACCTGAAAGGGCGTGTGGCTTCGAGTCTGGGTAGTACTGCGTTCACTTCGCGGGCGAACTGCTTGAAGATGCGCTGAGAGGTTGGGGCTTGAGCTCCGCCCAGGATGCAGGCGATCGCGCGCGGCTCCTAGAAGCCCCCAGCCTCCTCGTCCTGATGGCGGTCCTCGTTTCTCCTTGGCTGCGGCGGCAGCGGTGGGATGCCTGCGTTTCCTAGCGGGCGATCCTCGCGAGGCTGATCCCTCCAGTCTCCCTCGCGAGGCTGATCCCTCCATCCTCTCTTGTGAGGCGGGTCTTGCCAGCGATCCTCGCGAGGTTGGTCGCGCCACCCTTGGCGCGGCCCACGGTCTTCCCAGCGTCCTGTGTTTCTTCCTCCTCCTCGACCATAGTCCCGGTCACCGCGGTCGGGGCGTCGGCCGATCCTTCCTTCACGCACGGCTTGGAGTTCTTGGCATTCGTTGGTGTTGTGGGTGTGGAGGTCGTGGTACACGCAGTACCGGCTGCCCTTGGGAGGTTCGGGCTGATCTCTGCCCCGCTTGGTGTCGGGTTCTGCCGCGAGCACTGCAGCCCCCTTGCGCTTCACATCCTTGGCCTTGAGCTTCTTCTCTTCTGGGTCTGCGGCAGGCAGCTCGAGGAGGGAGAGGCACCCCTCCTCAGCCCTGGCGCACTTGTTTGCCAAGTAGAACAGCTCCAAGGAAGTGCACATGTCTTCATGCATCGCCAGCTCCTCCTTCATCTTGACGTCGCGCACGCCGTCGGAGAAAGCTGAGATGATGGCCTCCTCAGTCACCTTGGGGATTTTGAGGCGTGCGTTGTTGAAGCGCTGGATGTAGTTCTGCAGGGTTTCCCCGGGTTGTTGCTTGATGCGGCGCATGTCGCTCACGGCGGGTGGCCGGTCGCGAGTACCTTGGAAGTTGGCGATGAAGCGGGTGCGCATCTCTTCCCAGGAGGAGATTGTGCTTGGAGCCAGGTTCAGGAGCCAGGTGCGGGCCCCGTCCTTGAGCGCCATGGGAAACCAGTTCGCCATGACTTTCTCGTCTCCGTTGGCAGCTTCGATGCCCAGCTCGTAGAGCTGGAGGAACTCCGCAGGGTCGGCCGTGCCGTCATAGCGAGGAGGCAGGTCTGGTTTGAACTTGCCGGGCCACGCGACGCTGCGTAGTTCGGTGGTGTAGGCGCGGCAGCCTGCTGTGGCCACGGGAGGCCTTGGGTGATGGAGAGCCTGGTCTTGCATGTCCCCACACGCTGGAGCAGGGGGATGGTCGCGACGTGCTGGAGCAGGGAGCGCCCGGGCAGCTTCTGGCGGGCAAGGGACTTCTTGGCAGCTCTGTTCTTGCTACGCTGGCACCTGACGGAGCGGGTTCCGCCCAGGGGCCATGCGCCTTGGAGCCATGGCGTCTTCTTGAGGAGGAGGCGGCCGGGGCTCCGCCGGAGCCTCTTCGCCCGCGCGGGGCGGGGTGCGGTGCAGCGGAACGGACGGCGCCGAAGAGCCCCCTACAGCGCGGACGAGCTTGGCGACGCGGTCGAGCCATTCCTCGTAGACGTCGTCGACGGGATGGTAATGCAGGAGCTCATTTGCCGCGATGAGTGCAGCCCGAGCCTCCATGGGCGCGCGGAGCGCGTGGGACGAAGATCCAGCTGGGGCGAGCGAGGGAGTTGCGGTGCGACGTCTTGCCGCACGGACGGATGCTGGGACGATGCTTGCCGCTCGTCCCCCGTCGGGCCGGTGGCGGCGTTGACGGCAGGTGACGGGGAAAGGTGTGGATGCTTGCCGACAGGGGCCGTCTGGGCAACACGGGAAGCGAGTGCGGCTGGGCGCTCGGCGCGGGCCCGATGAGCGTCAGACATGGGCGTGACGGTCGGAGGAGAACGGGGCGGTGGAAGGCGAATTCCGGCGCACCCCTACCTGGCGCGCCAAATGTCAGATTTCGGGTTCCGGCAGACCCTTGAGGTTCGAACACTGGGGTGCGCGCGCAGATTTCGCCTCCTACCTACCTGCACTCCTCCGCCATGCTTGGATCTAAACTAAGGAAAGAACAACACAAGAGACACAGGGTTTATACTGGTTCGGGCCACCATTGTGGTGTAATACCCTACTCCAGTGTGCGGTGTGTGGATTGCCTCTTGGGCTGATGATGATGAACAATACAAGGAAGAACAGCCTCGCGAGGGTCTGTTCTTGGCTGAGGCGATGAACTGCTGGGAGGAGTTCAGCCACCTTTCTCTCTCTCTCTCTCTCTCTCTCTCTCTCTCTCTCTCTCTCTCTCTCTCTCTCTGCTCTCCTCTGACCGACCCTTCTAACGAGCCTCTTCCTGCCTCCTCTTGGTCGTCCTCTTGGTCGTCCTCTTCGTCCTCCTCTATGTGGGTGGCTGGTCCTATTTATAGAGGCCCTGGTCCTCTCCCCAAATATTGAGCGGGAAGGGAGCCAACAATGGCGGGCTAATTTGAAGGGGGACAGCAAGTATCAGCTATCCTGACAAAAGTAGTCTTCGCCTGCGCAAACCTCTGGTGATGACGCCGTCTTGGGCTCCACAATGACCTCCTTCTCGTAGTCCTCCTGGTCTTGGTCTCGTTGCACCGAAGTGGCAACCTTTGCCTGATGCCTCGGTACTCCGCGGCTACGCTTGCTCCTTTGCACCAAAGAGGAAAGGAGGACGCTGCACGGGCTGGCACCCGCCTGGCGCCCTGAGTTTTCATGGCTTGCGTCATGGGCACCTCGTGAGGTACCCCGCCTTGATCTCTCCGCCTCCTCGTGAGCCAGCCTGACGAGGCCGTGCCTGAGGAAGCTCCGCGTCGTCCACCCCGCGAGGCTTGGCCCCTCGCGAGGGTCTTGGGTTTGTGTTGGTGAAGATGGGCCGTGCTGGGCCCCCCTTTGAGCCACGCCGCAGGCCGCAGGCAGGCAAGTCTGGGGACCCCCGTTCCCAGAACACCGATAGTTTCAATGTGTGTACTCAGTTTTGCGTTCTTATATGTTTTGTTTTCAATGTGCGTATATACGCTATCCATTCTGTGTATGTGGATGATAACAGCTAGATTCAAATTAGTATACAAAAATAGATAGAAAATGGAATTCATTATATATAATGTCATCACATATACGTGATGATGCTTAACTACTAGGTAAAATGCATAAAATTGAAAACAAACAATACTAAAACTAATAATCCCCCCTGGGGCCAGTATTCCAGCAGCCACTCGCCAGCAGCTCCCTGGTGTGCGATGTCTTCCCAGTGCCGAGGCAGTACTCCGCCTCCCCTGCCTCGTAGCGCTTGACGTACCGATCTGCCTCTTGCTGGCGGACAAGCGCGAACGATATTGCCATTTCATTGGGTGCCCACCAATGCTCCTCGTCTGTGGCACGCTGGAGCTTATCGACCCACCGCCACGCAGCCACGAGGCGCCAGCGCCTTTGACCTTCCTCGCGAAGTACCCGTCTTCGTACACCTCCTCCACACAACAACGCGCCCGCCCCAAAAGCTCCGCCGCCTCCTTTTTCCAGGCGGCATCACAGGCTTCATAGGCCGCCTGGTACCTAGCTTCCTCCTCCGCTATCTCCTTCTTGAACGCCACTTGCCTGGCTTTCTCAGCCGGCGGCAGCGACTTCCACAGACAAAGATTGTACTGCCCCCAAAACCAATCCAAAGATGGTGGGTCTACCACAACCTCATCCGGCGGTGCATAGGGGTCCTCGTCGCTGCTATTTGAGTGAGTGTCCTCGTGGGGTGGCGACTCCTCATCGGCACGTGGGTGGACCGGCAACGCCATGGCAGAGATTTGAGAGAGAGAAAGATAGAGAGGGCGAGCGAGGGGAGGATCTAGATGAGAATGCAGGAGGGACGACATGAGCAAGCTAGTATTTATCGGCGGCCGGAATCTAGATCGATGGGAACAATACACACGCCGGTCGCCGGAATTTAAGAGTACTGTGTTTGAATTACACACGATTCCCGCAGCAAAATCCATGTGTGAACATAATAGCTGGTGGTTTCCAATGCAGAACCGTGTCTGGTTAATGACCCTCGCCACTCACCTACCAAACCTCGAGCCGCGAGATAGAGTGCCAATCGTGTTGGGGCTGGTTGTCTTGCCAGATCTTTATATTTTCTTTTTTGAACAATAGATATTTACATTGTTTGATGATTTTTAACTCGCACACATGTACACAAAAGTATTATTTTTCAAACCGTTATGATTAGCCGTTGCATGTAGATGTAGTTCAAATTTAAATTACGGACATTAAATGGCTAGAAAATCACTTAAATGTCTTTAAAAGGTCAAATGACCCCCAGAATTTTCCAAATTTTCACATGACAGATGTAGTAGTGCACGTTAAACATAGAAAATATTTGAAGGCCGTAAGAGGAAGCTATCTCCTATTCGTCATCAAACATGCATTGTTCCCTCTCAGAACCACGAGCCTTCTAGTGAGTTGCTCCGGTTTGTGAGGGGTGTGTGTCCAAAGTTTCGTCAAACAGGCCAATTTTTTTACCACATCATCTTGGTGGCATGACATTACACCAAGCAAGGTTTCATGTTTTTCTGATCATTTTTTAATTTTTTGGAATTAAAATGCCATGGCACTCCATGCATACATATGCATGTGTCCATGTCGTGAGACCAATATGTTTGAAAATTCCTTGTAATTTACTGCACATGGAATTAACTCGCACACAAGTACACAAATATGATTTTTCAAACCATTATGGTTAGCCGTTGCATGTAGATGTAGTTCAAATTTGAATTACGGTCATTAAAAGGCTAGAAAGTCATTTAAATGTCTTCAAAAGATCAAATGACCCATGAAATTTTCCAAATTTTCACATGACAGTTGTATTAGTGCATGTTACATGTAGAAAAAATTTGAAGGCCGTAAGAGGAAGCTATCTCCCATTCGTCATCAAACATGCATTGTTCCCTCTCGGAATCACGAGCCTTCTAGTGAGTTGCTCCAGTTTGTGAGGGGTTTGTGTCCAAACTTTGGTCACATATGCCAATTTTTTACCACATCATCTTGGTGGCATGACATTACGTCAACCAAGGTTTCATGTGTTTCTAATATTTTTTTTAAAAAAATTGGAATTTAAATGCCATGGTACTCCATGCTTATTTGTGTCGTAGCCGTTAGACAATATGTTTGAAAATTCCTTCCAATTTACCACACATGGAATTAAATCGCACACAAGTACACAAAATATGACTTCTCAAATAGTTATGGTTAGCTGTTGCATGTACATGTAGTTCAAATTTCGATTACGGTCATTAAATGGCTAGAAAATCACTTAAATGTCTTAAAAGGTCAAATGACCCCTGAAATTTTCCAAAATTTGACATGACAGTTGTATTACTACTACAAATTTTCTCATACATTTAAAACACCATCCGTTGCCACTTTACTCCAAATTTGTCTTTCACAGCTAATAAAAAATATCTACAACATCACACACAGTTGATTTGTAGGAACCGTTCGCGATGAAAATATTTGGGTCTATTTAAGTCTTCCTCCTTAAGCTTCGCCGGCTCGTTTGCTCCATTGTCGGGAACCCCCAAATACATGAATCCCAATCCCCATTCCCGCACCCCTTCTTGCAAAGATGACGTCGTGGAAACGGTTTGTGAAGGCCCGTACGATGGCCGCGTCCCCCCAAGCGCCGCTGCCTGCACCGAGAGCGCGGCCACCTATGCCGAGAGAGCGGCCGCCTACACCAGGAGTGTCGTTGCATCCGCATTGAGCGCGTGCACTTCTGCCGAGAGGGCATCTGCGGCAGCTGATAGGGCGGCTGCAGCAGTCGAGAGCGCTTGAGTTGCCGTCCGTGCCACCGATGTCGTCCTGGCCTGGGTCGAGGCCATCCATGCTAAGATCGAGGATGCTGTCTTGGGAGTAAGTCTGACAATAGAATAGGGGTACGTAGGAGGAGGCAAGATCCTAGCTACGGTGAGGTTGTGCATGCAAGATTTACGAGTTCAAGCCCTTCTCGGAACAAGTAACAACCCTACGTCTCGGTGCCCGGAGGCTTGGTTGACTAGATTATGCGTGAGAGTTACAGGGGGTGCAAACCGTTGTGCCATAGGAGGGGGTGGCTTATATAGAGTGCGCCCGAACCCAAGCCATCGGCCGTTACACAGGGTTCAATGTACATTAAGACAGGGCGTTACTGATAATGCCAGCTATAAAGAGATATAAATGATCTCAAATACTATGGAATGAACGCTTGACTATTCCCGTCCTGAGTGGCTTTAGATCTTCTGTACTCCGAGTGGTTTCTTGTATGGTCGAGTGACTTCTTCTTGGTCGAATTGAATTGGGGTATCCGAGTGAGATAATTCGTCGAGTGGATTGCACTCCAAGGTGACTTTAGTCGGTATCCTTTGTTGTACTTTGAACATTCTTGACTCTAGGGTAGTGACCTTGGGTAGGGCGTCTAGGTCAAGCCTATGACCCTACCCTAGGATAATGGCATCGTCATTAGCCCCTTAATGGATTGAGGTCCGAGTGAAAAGAGAGTTGTAGTTGTTTCTGACTCGATCCCACACCTCGGAGGTATTTCACCGGAATTAGGGAGTCATGCTGGCGCTTCAGCTCCGATTCAGTCGCCTTGATCAATTCAGAGGTCGTCGAGTGAATTATGTTGATAATCTTCGAGTGAGTTATGGTACAAAATCTTTGGCGCGATTGGTTGCTCTACCGCTCCCAGATTTCACAAGATTCGAAATTTCGGGGAAGCGCGCGGGACGGAGTGCGCCGCAGTAATCGAAGTGGATAGATGAAGGCGCCTCGATCTTCGCGCCGCCTTTTTCGCCACGTATTGGGTGAGCACCTCCTGTGGGATATGATTAGGTCGCTCGGGCCCACTCGTCAGCCACTCAGAAGTGGTTTCATAAATAGCGCCGGGCCGATGCAACACACAGTGCCTCTCAATCATCCCCTTCTTCCTCTGCTTCTCCACTGCGCTCTCCACCATCTTCATCATCTCCGTTCACCCGCGACTACTCCGTCGCCATGGGTAAGGACAAGATGGCAGCCCTGGAGTGCTCGAAGAAGGCGACGACGGCGAAGGGCAAGAAGGCGAGTCGGGGGTCGTCGTCGAGGTCCGGTTTGCTACCTGGTTGGATCCATGGGGACTGGATTCGATCCACGATCCAGAAGGAAGACTTGGAGGACCTGGCCAGTGGAGGCTTGATTGCCCACGGATCTTGGAGGTTGCCGGGGAACGAGACCAAGCCTTGGCCGCAGGAGGGTGAGTGTCTCCTCCTTGCCACCCATGTCGACCGTGGTTTCACTCTGCCTCCACATCCTTTTTCCGGGCTTTCTTGAACTTTTTTGGTGCCCAACTTCATCACTTCTCCCCCGAGACAATCACATATCAAACTGCATACATCTCTCTGCATGAAAACTTCTTGGGCTGTCGACCACATTGGGGTTTATTCAAGCACATCTTTACTTGCCGCTCTCAATCTGCGAAGAAAGCAAATTCGAATGACGAAAAGATGCACGTGATCGAAATGTGTGGGGGTTTAGGGATTCAGACGAGGGGTAGGATTAGTTTTCTAGCTATGACCCTTCCCAATTCGGTTAGAGGGTGGCAGTCGACCTGGTTCTATTGCCAAGATATTCCAACTCCTGGTCAGTCGACTGGTCTTCCCCCCTTCACCATGGATAGAGTCTGCCAACCCTCTTTGCTGATCGTGACTCCAGTAGAGAAGGGAGAGGTGTCCATGCTAGTCGACCGGGTAGGCCAACTGGTCCGTGAAGGCATGACTGGCATGGATTTGTTGGAGGTGTTTCTCCGTAGACGCATCCAGCCTCTTCAAGCTCGCGATCATCCAATGTGGATGTACTCGGGCCCTAGCGACACTGCTCGGGTCGACCCAGAGGAAGTCACCGAGGAGGCGGTGGAGCAGTGGCTGAGGAGCATCACTGGAAACAAAGACAATAGCAGGTGGTCCAGAAGAGTTGCACCATTCGACGCCGAAAACGAGTCGGACAAGGTCTGATCTTTGTTACCGAGTGCCTTTTTATACTAATTTGCAACTGTCCTTGAATATGATTGATGCATGTTTAACTTCTTGCCTTGCAGATTTATACTGAGATGTACTCGATGCCGAACGGAGAGCAAGTCCAGGAGGAAACGAAGAGCACAGACGAGAGCGGCGACTGGCAATCCCCTGACGACCATGAAAATGACAGTGATGACTCAAGCGGCAGTGAGGAAGTCAACTCACCACCTTGCTCAGAGCATCGATCCAAACAATCTCAAGACCCTGTGGGCGGGCATGGCCAGGAAGCTCCTCCAAGCACACAAGTGCAAAAATGCACTCGAACTTCATCTCCGAAACCGTATGAAAAGGCCGCCAAGTAGCTCAATACCACCCCTTCAAAGCCTCGGAAGGCCTTGCCCAAGATCAAGGTGGATGTCCCCGTCGCCTTCGTGTAAGTATTTTGCTTTTTCTCTTTGCTTTTGCGTCGTTTGAGAACTTCTATGTTCCTATCGACTCATTCTCTAGCTTGACCTAGTGAGTTCTGAAACTTTTAGTGCTGCTACTTATGGGACCTCCATGGACATTTACAAGGACCAAGATGACGAGGAGACTGAGGACGCGGCTACTTCCAAAGCGGGTACAACTCTACAATCTTGCCCTCATTTTGTCAATTGTATTGTCGGTCGACTGAATTCTTGCGGTCTAGTCCTTTGCAGCACCACCAAATGTCCTTGATCTTCCAGATGATGACGAATATGTGCCTCAGAAGACCATGGGAAGAAAGGGCAGGACTTCAAGGAGGAGGGTGCCTACTAGCAAGGTCCCTCTGTCGACATTAGTGCTAGAACCAGTGATCCAGCAATCTGGAGATCCAATTCGGGCTTCTGTTTCTTTTGCCAATCCTGTGACGACTAATCATACTTCGGCGTCGACCGCCCAAGTCCTTGCTCCATCCGTGCAACTACATGCCTCAGATCCCCTGGCTGCTTCGACTGTTCCACCCACTCCACTCTTTGTTACCCATCATGTCCCAGAGGACCCAGTGAGCGTTGCTAAGGAAGCTATACGCCAAGCAGGCCTTATGATGGAGCGAGTGAAGGTGGTGCACGAAGCTAGCAAGGCTACCTACGATGCCAGCTCTGCTCTTCAAACCAATGTCCAAGTGAGTTGATTTCCAACTGATCTTTGAGCTTGATCTTTTCTCTGTTAGGATATGGTACTTGAAAACTGCTCCTTTATTATTAGTAAGATGTCCGTGGATGAGCGTTTTCAAACCTTTAATGTGCATCTATCATGAGTCTACACCTTGCATCTGTTCACCCACTGGGTGCTTTAACTTTTGCTGAAGAATTCTCGCACTTGAGTCGACTAGATCATGTTGAGTGTATCCTTGAATCAGTGGGGGCACTTAGAGTGCACCCACTGGTTGTAGTCCTCGAGACCGCCGTCGAATGTTTGATTCGGCGGGGGTCTTTGTCGAATGTCTCTTTACAGTTCTTCCACTCGGTCTAGACAGGTCGTGCCGAGTGGGATCCAGACCAGTGGGGGCATGCTGAGTGCACCCACTGGGTGTAGTCCCCGAGACCACGGTCGACTGCGGGCAGTCGGTGGTATGAGAATAAGTGTTGCTGTTTTTTTCGATTGGACGGACAATGTCGAGTGGAAAGTCGAACCAGTGGGGGCACGCCAAGTGCACCCACTTGGTGTAGTCCCCGAGACTACTGTTGAATTTTTGATACAGCGGTAGTCTTAGAACTCTTTTTGCCGTAATGACCTGAACTTGTATCTTATCGCTCGAAAGAAATTCATCTTTGTTCCTATCGACTGACATGTCTTATTCGTTGATTGTAGAGACCTTGTGAACTCGGGGTTCAGTTTGCTAACTTAGAGAAGAAACAGATCCAGCTCAATCTCAACCTGGAGATGGCCAAGGAGAACTTGCAGAAGGCTAAGGATGAAGCAGCTGCCATGCGAGGTAATAACTTGTCGACTGTTTGCCTTGTCATGTTTTCCTTTCATTTTTGAACCGAGTGACTCTACTCAAACATATGTGTGTAGTGAAAATAGAAAACTCCAAGCTCATATGAACAATGTTATTTCTCTAGACAAAATGAAGTAGGCCTTGGAGCTGAAGGACCTCGACCTTGAAGTGATACGTCTCCAACGTATTTATAAGTTTTGATTGTTCCACCCTATTATATTATCCATCTAGGATGTTTTATATGCATTTATATGGTATTTTATACGATTTTTAGGACTAACCTATAAACCTAGAGCCCAGTGCCAGTTTCTATTTTTTCCTTGTTTTTGAGTTTTACAGAAAAGGAATACCAAACGGAGTCCAATTGACGTGCCAATTTTTGATGATTTTTTATGGACCAAAAGAAGCCCCTGGAGTAAAAGAGTTGGTCCAGAAGAGTCCCGGGCCGTCTAAGAGGGTGGGGGCGCGCCCTACCCCCCGGGAGCGCCGCCCTATCTCGTGGATGACTCGGGGACCCCCCTGACTTGTTCCTGACGCAAAAAAATCCTATAAATACATAAACCTCCAGAAAATAACCTAGATCGGGAGTTTCGCCGCCGCAAGCCTTTGTAGCAACCAAAAACCAATCGGGACCCTGTTCCGGCACCCTGCCAAAGGGGGGAATCATCCCCATTGGCCATCTTCATCATACCGGCGCTCTCCATGAGGAGGAGGGAGTAGTTCACCCTCGGGGCTGAGGGTATGTACCAGTAGCTATGTGTTTGATCCCTCTCTCTCTCTGTTGTGTTCTTGATTTGGCACGATCTTGACGTATTGCGAGCTTTTCTATTATAGTTGGATCTTATGATGTTTCTCCCCCTCTATCTCCTTGTGATGAATGGAGTTTTCCCTTTGAAGTTATCTTATCGGATTGTGTTTTAAGGATTTGAGAACACTTGATGTATGTCTTGCATGTGCTTATCTGTGGTGACAATGGGATATTCACGTGATCCACTTGATATGTGTTTTGGTGATCAACTTGTGAGTTCCGTGACCTCGCGAACTTGTGCATAGGGGTTGGCACACGTTTTCGTCTTGACTCTCCGGTAGAAACTTTGGGGCACTCTTTGAAGTTCTTTGTGTTGGTTGAATAGATGAATATGAGATTGTGTGCTGCATATCGTATAATCATACCCACAGATACTTGAGGTGACATTGGAGTATCTAGGTGACATTGGGATTGTGACAACCTGGTTTTTGCCCTCCTTTATTTGACTGATTTTCAGTTGGTTTGATTTTGAATTTGGAGTTTTTGAATCCTCTCATATGGACTTAAACACTTGAGTACCCCTTGGCTTTCACCCAAGTGTCCCATTTCCCCCTCGAACCATCATTCCCACTCTGGTTCATCTCAAAATAATATTTGGAATATTTTTCCTTAATGAAAAATATTCATTTCCCTCTCTTAAACCCTAGCTAGATCAATGTGCTCCAAAGAAACCCCAACTTTTCTAGCCCACAAAAATCTGAGAAAATTCAAACAAATTCTTCGAACCCTAGGGCACCTTCCTGAGCAAAAATATTGTGCAACTTTTTGGAATATTTTTGCTAGAGAAAATATTTTGTTCTGGACAGAAATGGTAGTTTCTACAGCAACTACCATTTTACTTGATCCTTTGGGGCTGATTTTTCTTGTGCATCATCACCCTAGTAGATGATTGCTACCATCCAAAACTCAGCTCCCAACTCCCAGCCATTTGACCACAGTAAGCTCTCAAAGTTACTGATCAGAAACTTACTAGGCTTGTGAAATCTCTTCTGCTGCGTCTGGATCCAAACCAAAGTGTGGTAACATTCAAAACTACAACGAACAACATGCCAGACATGAAGTTTGGGCTTAGGTCGGCATGAGGTCAGAGTTCATGCGGTGACCGTTTTCGTCCAGGCATGCTGGCATGCGACCGACGCGCTCTGCGACGCGCCCGAGCCTCTGTTGATCGTGTTCTTGTTTCCCCGCCCGCCTAAGCATGCCAAACCTCGCCACCATCTTCATCTTAGCCCCATTAACTCTCCCCTGGCACTCACCGACGCCGAAGCTCGCGGCAGCGAGCACATGCACGGTCCGGCCAACGAAACAATGCGGCGCGCACTGTGCTCGTCGTCACCCCAGTGCCCCTGTGCTCGTCCCCGCTCGCCCATAGTCCCCGCATGAGCTCCGTCTCCTTCTCCCTCTCTCACTGACGCCGCTCAGCACCGGGCACCGTGTCCAGGTGTCCACCGATAGATCCCGAACCCCCCTCGACGCTCGGCTATAAATAGAGCCCTCCCCCAGCCTCCTCGAGCATCATCCACCACTCTCAAACACTCCACAACCTAGTAGAAGACCGTAGCCTGGACGGGTAGGCCGCGGGCCGTCGTCCCCGAGCTCGAGCTTGCCGGCGATCCCCTCGGGTCGTTCCCGTCGCTTCGGCCCCTCCCAGGCCTGGGCAACCCTTCTAGGGCCTCTGCCACTCTGCGGTGGTGCCGTTCCGCCCAGTTGGAACCCCTGAAGCCGCGTCTGCTCGCCGTCGTCTTCGTCTCCGGCGAGCTCTACTTCCTGTCTCCGCTAGAGACGAAGATCACGACGCTGTCCGACCAACCCTAGCTACTCTACTGGTACGGGCATTTGCGCTTCAGCCTCCTCTCTCGATCCCTCCCTCTCATTTTGGCCAAGGAGCCCTCGTCGCCGGCGTTTGCTCCGGTGAAGCCGCGCCGCCCCTGTCTCGTCTCCCCTCTCCCCCTCATCTGACTAGCGGGGACCGCTAGTCATCCACTCAGTACACGCGTGAAGCGGTACGAGTGGTGGCGCCCTGAGGCTTTACGCATTCGACGTCACCCCTCTAGTCTGTTTATTTAAATTCAAATTCATATTTATCTAGAAATATTCAAACAACTATAACTTTTCAACCATAAGTCCAAACGAATTGATTCTTTTTGCATTGTGTTCTTTGCATAGAAATCTAGCAGCTCGCCAAAAATGGGATTTTTCCCTGCTGCCTAGATTTTGTGGTGAATTTCAGAAGGGTTCTCGGAGATTTATTTTTGTTTGTAATTGTTTTTAGAGCAGTGAGGCTTGTCTTGAGGATCACCAGGTGGCCTGTGAACCTCATCTACACTAAGGCAAGCCACATCAACATTTTCATGGTGCCATTGCAATATTTGTGATTTTACTACTTGAATGAATGATTTAATCCATGCATATAGATCATTATTGCGTTATTTATATTCTGTTAAGTGTTTGTTCAAGTTAATATGCTTGTGTTACAGAAAGTTTAGAGCTAACCTAGTTGATAAAGAAACTAGAAATTATTTTGTTATGAGAGAAATAATATGGTTATGGATATAAGTAATTATTTGAAGCTATTTTTCTTGCATGAGAAAATGGTAAAACTTGTTAGAAAAGATGTTGTTTAATGTGAGGTTTAATCTTGATCAAAGGAGTGTCAAGAGTTACTGATGGTTATGCTTAGTGTGGATATAGTTGGCTCAGTCTTTTCCGGTATTATGTGATGCATATGTTATTGTTGCACTTCATGGCATACTATGACACTGGTTATTTTCAATTTAAGTTGAACTTGATAATAATCCAACTTGAATATATCATTGACCGGGTCATGGTGCCACTGAATCGAGTTTTTCCCAGTGCAACCACATTTGCCTGTGTGGGAAGGCCTTTATTCGGTCTGTTGTCATGCCTCTGGTCGGTGCCTCCAACTAGGGAAGGTTATGGGCGTGCGATACCCTAGCCCGGTAAGCAGACATAACCTTGTGAGCCTGTTGTTGAGATTTTTGGTATCGGTCCCGGTGAGGGACGTTTGGCGACGACAGTGGTCGTTGTGTCTTTGGTAGACACGGGGCCACCCAGGACAAGCCCAGTTGGGGAGTGGGTCGGAGTGGCCGAGAGACTGTCATGGCAATGGAGGGGTTTCGTCGAAATGCCATTGGTCCACCCGAATGGGAGTACGAGGCCATGGGTTCCATGGTGTGGGTACAGTGCGCTACCTCTGCAGAGTGTATTAATCTATCGATAGCCAAGTCCACGGTTATGGACATGCTCGAAAGTAGGTCAGACCATGGGTCAACATATAATAAAATTTGCACACTAAGTTATGAACTCTGCACTGTTGAGGATGGCGAGAAGGCCATCGGGTTGGACAGGACCAAGTGTTGGCTGTGGTTGTGATCGCCGGAAGGATCATTGTTTTAGACCTAGTATGGGTCGTGGTTGTGATCGCCGGAAGGATCATTGTTTTAGACCTAGTATGGGTCGTGATTGTGATCGCCGGAAGGATCATTGTTTAGACCTAATATGGGTCGAGGTTGTGATCGCCGGAAGGATCACGAGATGTTCATGGTTAAGATTTGGAGGTTGGTAAGGTGGTGATCCAAGAAGTGATCACCGTTGGTAAGAGGAACTTTTCCTCACAAGGTTATGATCAGAGCATGTTGAAACATATATTGTTGCATTATTAATAATTGGTTAAATATCATGATATTGTTTGTCATTATGTTTGTGTCTATTGTGAGCTTGCAAGTACATTCAATGTACTGACCTGGCTTGTCATGCCAGATTTCAGGAAAAGCCTTGTTGGAGAGGAGTGCTGTCCGAGTCTAGATCGTGTCCACATTGGTGTCCCTGTACTATGGAGCTTCTGCTACGACTTTGTTCCGCTGCTGCGTAGTTGTTATGATCGAGGCCTTTATGTTCACTAAATAATGTACATATTGTTCAGCCGCACCGTGCGTGTCGCTTGGCCTCACTACCTGTTGTAATGTAAACTCTGATCCGCTAGCATCAATAAAGCGGTTGTTTTCTGTACCAAGATGTTGTGTGTTGCCAGAAGACAAGGTCTCTGGGATGGCAATGCATGGTAAACCGGTTGCTCTGAGCCGGGGTGCCACAACGTTTGGTATCAGAGTCGCGCTGACTGTAGGCCATGCTATACTATGATGTATTGACTAGACGGTAGATACGAGTTTACATTGAGTGCCGGTAGCATTGGTAGCTGGTTGTTGCATTGCATATACTTGTCCTATTTTTATGCTAACCTACTAATGGTTGTGAGTGTAGATGGCTCCGGTGTCGTATCTATGCCAGTTGCAGCTGATGTCGTACATGTCGCCGCATCTTTTTCATAACGTGTGGCGTCGACTGTACCCCCTCGGTGATGGTCCAGTTTATCGTTTGTACCGGGAATGTCTAGCTAACTCAGTGCACGAGTATCACGCAGTGGTTACTCTGCGCATCAGTTCCGACTCCAGCACTTACACTCGTACCTCTCGGAGCGGTTACGCTTCCACCGCTTCCCAAGCTGTCCAGTTTGCTACATTCGAGGTCCTTGTTGAGCTTCGTTACAACGAGGTCCGGATGCAGAACCACCCAGGTTTCTACTACTATCCTTCTCTGCATGATAATGGTCGTGTCCGCTTCCCTATCATTGATCCGGAGTCCGATAGTGTTGCTAGGCATCTTGCCCGTTACATCACCACTAGCTACCTCATGATCCACAAGCTGGCTCGAGAGCTGGCTCGTGCCCGTACTGCTTTAGCATCTACTCTAGTCTATACTGGATCTGCCACTACCCCATCCTCCCTGGGATTTACTCCTTATATTCCAGTCAGTTCTAGTTCCCCTGTTTCACCGGTTACTCCTCTGAGTAGCTCGGGCACCTCGACCGTGAATCCTCTCAGTGCTCCTGCTGAGTGGGTTTCACTTCTCTCTACTCCTATAGCCCCGATGCTTCACCCTGCACCTGCCCCTAAGGGAGAGCCCTCGAGGCAACGTCGTCGTGTTACCTTTAACCCGGAGTTCTCAGTTAACCACGTCAGTTCCGGATCTGAGTCAGGAGAGGACCCCGTAGCACCAGCAGAGCAGTAGAGTTTCTGAGTATTCGCAGTCGTTCGGATGATGTACGAGTGTATTCGTACGAGTCATGAGGTTCCATTTCATGTCTGAGGGTAGTTGAACATGGCATGTTATGTATCTTTCTTGTATGAGTCTATGTATAATTATGTTGGAACTCTATTTCTTTCGCCGTGTTTTATTCGTCTTTTCGGTTTTGCTCGGGCTTTTGTTGTTGGCCTTTCCCCAAGTATTTTGAATGCTTCTCATCTCGGTTGTGTTGTCTTGGGAAATATTACAATAGGATGCCGCGGGGAGGTAGCAGTAGCAACATTTGCGCGGGTACTCATGTTCGTCGTTCCGCATGACAGGCAAGACACTCCCCCGAGCCGTACGTTCCACCATCGCCTCCATCGCCAAATCTGCCCTCCACTGGGCAAATACTACGTATGTTTGAGGAAAGACGGAATAATGATCTGATTGAAATTCTAAAGAGTGTGCAAGCTATGGTTGGACAGAATGGGAATCAGAACGGTCATCATTCAAAGCTGTCAGATTTTCAAAGGACCAAGCCTCCCAGTTTCAGTCAGGTTATTGACCCCTTGGAAGTAGACAATTGGCTGCGAACCATTGAAAGGAAACTTGAGATTGCTCATACTGAAGAAGGTGATAAAGTTCCATTTGCAACTCATTATCTTGAAGGTGATACTGCCATATGGTGGGAAAATATAAAAGCCATGTGGCTTGCTGATGAGGAAATCACCTGGTCGAAATTAAACGAATCAGTTCCAGAAATATCTTATCCCTACTGGAATTATGAAGACTAAGCAGCAAGAATTTCTCGCGCTCATCCAAGGAAATCAGTCCGTGGGTGAATATTTGCAAAAATTCAATCATTTGTCATGTTACTCCCTTCATAACGTGGCCGCTGAAGAAAGAAAGATTGACAGATTTCTTGGTGGATTAAACCCGCAACTCCGGTGTACTCTCAGCATGTTTGATTTCCCACATTTTCAAACACTGGTGAACAAAGCTTTCATTGCAGAAAGGGAGCACAAGCTCGTGTCAGGCAACATGCCTGTCAATAACGATCACAAGCGCAAGTTTGAGCAAAGAAGGATGGACAACCCATACAAAAGGCTCGTACCTGGCAGCAGACTCAGGTGGAATACAAGCCCAACTGGCAACAAAATGTTAACAAGACCACCTCTCAAGTCAAGAATGTCGTGCCCAACCCAGTGCACGAGGAGCGCCAGTGCATCAATGCTTGCTTTAGTTATGGTCAAACCAGACATTATGTGAGACAGTGTCCCAAGAACGGCAAGGTGAATGCTCTATACAGGCCACAAGTCAACTTTATGGAATCATGCCCGGACCAGCACCACATCACTGGGCACGTTCATCACCTCTCCGCAGATGAAGCCCAAGAAAACCCCAATGTCGTCATTGTTATGTTTCATGTTAACAACATACCTGTAGTAATTTTATTTGACTCTGGGGCTTCCCACTCTTTTATCTCTCGGAGTTTTGTTGCCCAAAACAAATTTCCTTGTTCGCTTTTGGGCAAGAATATGTTGGTACAAACCTCGGGATCCTTAATCAGGAGCAATCTGGTATGCCGTAATCTGGAAATCGAGATCAATGAAGTCTGCTTTTCAACTTCTTTGATACTTGTTGAGTCTACTAAACTAGATGTTATCTTGGGTATGAATTGGCTGACTCAATACCAAGTATGCATAAATTGCGCAACCCGAGAGGTCACTTTGACCAGTCAGGACGGGCAGGCTGCCAAATTCTATGGTCGCAGAAGCATACCCAAGAAAGAAATGGACTTCACCGCCGTGGCTGAATTGGAATTAATTCTTGTGGTTAGTGAGTTTCCCGATGTATTTCTAGAAGAGCTACCAGGCATGCCACCAGATCGAGAGCTTGAGTTCGCAATAGATCTTGTGCCTAGAACCGCACCGTTATAGAAGAAGTATTACCGGATGCCCTCATCAGAATTAGTGGAGCTAAAGAAATAGCTTGATGAAATGCTCCAGAAAGGATATATCCGTCCCGGCTCTTCACCATGGGGATCACCTACTATCTTCGTGGACAAAAAGGATGGCAGCCTCCGCATGTGTGTGGATTAGCGTCAGCTGAATGATGTCACCATCAAAAACAAATACCCGCTGCCAAGGATTGATGATTTGTTTGATCAACTCAGTGGGGCTAAAGTATTCTCCAAGGTTGATTTACGGACTGGATATCATCAGCTCAAGATTAAAAAGGAGGATATTCCTAAGACCGCCTTTACCACTCGGTACGGTCTATATGAATATATAGTTATGTCCTTTGTCTCACCAACGCCCCTGCTTTCTCCATGCATATGATGAACAAAGTATTCATGGACTTCCTCGATAAGTTCGTGGTAGTCTTCATCGATGACATACTTATTTACTCAAGGAGTGAAGAAGATCACAAAGAACACCTCCGAGCAGTGTTACAACGACTCCGTGACCATCAGCTATACGCCAAATTCAGTAAATTCGAGTTTTGGCTCGAGCAGGTTGGTTTCCTTGGACATGTGCTATCCGTCGAAGGTATAGCAGTGGACCAAAGCAAAGTAAAGGATGTGCTCCATTGGTTGCCACCCACAACCGTATCACAGATCCGGAATTTTCTTGGATTAGTCGGGTACTACTGTCGTTTCATTGAAGGGTTTTCTAGGATTGCTAAACCCATGAAAGAGCTGCTCAAAAAGGATAAGAAGTTTGCATGGACTGAGGACTGTGAGAAAAGTTTTAATGAGCTAAAGATATGGCTGACGACCGCACCGGTGTTAACTCTTCCAGATATCTACCGCAGTTTTGATGTGTACTGCGATGCCTCCAGACAAGGACTTGGATGCGTACTTATGCAAGACGGCAAGGTAGTAGCTTATACATCATGACAGTTACGACCCCACGAGGGAAATTATCCCACTCATGATTTGGAATTGGCCGCACTGGTTCATGCTCAAAAAATTTGGAGACACTATCTCATCGGGAAGAGGTGCCAAATTTTTACCGATCACAAAAGTCTCAAGTATATATTTACTCAGCCAGATTTAAATCTCCGTCAACGAAGGTGGCTTGAGTTAGTCAAGGACTATGATCTTGGAATAAATTACCACCCGGGTAAGGCCAACGTGGTCGCTGATGCACTCAGCTGAAAGCCTGTCAGCCTGAATGTCATATTGGAATCCTTGCCTCCTGAACTT
The DNA here is from genome assembly GCF_002162155.2 of Triticum dicoccoides. NCBI lineage: Eukaryota > Viridiplantae > Streptophyta > Magnoliopsida > Poales > Poaceae > Triticum > Triticum dicoccoides. The sequence goes on from NC_041392.1 coordinate 400,270,399, forward strand.
CAAGAGGAGATTGCTCAGCTTAACCTGGCCATAGTTGATGCTGGCCTTGCTAATATTTTGGATGTTGTTCCCACCCTTGAAGAAGAGATCTGCAAGGCACAGCCTGATGACATCATTCTGCAGAAACATGCCAAGAATGTGGTAGCAGGACAGAAATCAGATTTCTCAAAGGATCAATTCGGTACTCTCTGATTCCATGGAAGGATTTGTGTACCAAATCAGGAAAATATAAAACAGAAGATCCTGTCAGAAGCACATGAATCTTCGTATTCTATTCACCCTGAAAGTACGAAAATGTATGAGGATCTGCGACAAGTATTTTGGTGGGATGGGATGAAGAAAGACATTGCTTATTTTGTAGCCTGTTCCAACATATGCAACAAGGTAAAGGTAGACCACCAGAAGCCATCCGGACTTCTCCAACCCCTGCCAGTCTCACAATGGAAATGGGATGATGTCTGCATGGATTTCATCACGGGACTGCTCAAGACTCCACGGACCCAACGATTTCATCACGGGACACCTTAACCAAGGTTGCTCACTTTATCCCGATCAGAACCACGTATCGAGCAGATCAACTTGCACAGCTGTATGTATCCAGGATAGTCAGTCTGCATGGAGTACCCCGAACCATCACTTCTGACCGAGGTTCACTTTTTACCTCCACTTTTCGGTCACGTCTCCATCAAGCCTTGGGGACAGGACTGAAATACAATACCGCTTATCATCCCCAGACCGATGGCCAGACAGAGCGGGTGAACCAAATAGTCGAAGATATGTTGCAGGCCTGTGCTTTGGCCCAAGGATGTAAATGGGAAGACTTTCTGCCATATGCCTAGTTCTCTTATAACAACATCTTCCAGACTAGTCTAAAGATGTCACCATATGAGGCTTTGTATGGCCGTAAGTGCCGCACTCCTTTAAATTGGTCTCAAACCGGAGATAGCCGTATTTTCGGGACGGATCTCATGATGGAAGCTGAGAAACAAGTTAGGGAAATCAGAGACATATTGCCATTGGCCAAATCTCGACAGAAGAGTTATTATGATGCAAAGCACCGACAGATCAGTTTTGAACTCGGAGAACAAGTATACCTCCGAGTCACCCCTATGAAAGGAGTCAAGAGATTTCAGACTCGTGGAAAGTTGGCACCCAAATTTATTGGTCCATTTCCCGTTATGTCACGAGTGGGTACTGTTGCATATCAGTTGCAATTGCCCCCTGAATTGTCAGACGTGCACAGCGTGTTTCATGTTTCACAGTTGAGGCAATGCATATCACTGCCTGAGAAAAAGACTGCTATGACTGAGGTAGAGTTGGCAAAGGACTTAACATATGAAGAGAGGCGAGTTAAAATTTTGGATCGGATGGAAAGAGTCACAAGCAGCAAAGTAATAAAGTTCTACAAGGTTCAGTGGGCACATCACACAGAGTCAGAATCCACGTGGGAACGGGAAGAGTTTCTCAAGACACATTATCCTAAATGGTTTTCCCAAGCAACCGAATCTCGAGGACGAGATTCATTCTAAGTGGGAGAGGTTTGTGACAGCCTGGTTTTTGCCCTCCTTTATTTGCCTGCTTTTCAGTTGGTTGGATTTTGAATTTGGAGTTTTTGAATCCTTTCATATGGACTTAAACACTTGAGTACCCCTTGGCTTTCACCCAAGTGTCCCATTTCCCCCTCTAACCATCATTCCCACTCGGGTTCATCTCAAAATAATATTTGGAATATTTTTCCTTAATGAAAAATGTTCATTTCCCTCTCTTACACCATAGCTAGATCAATGTGCTCCAAGGCAACCCCAACTTTTCTTGCCCACAAAAATCTGAGAAAATTCACAAAAATTCTTGGAACCCTAGGGCACCGTCCTGAGCAAAAAATATTGCATAACTTTTTGGAATATTTTTGTTATAGAAAATATTTTATGTTCTGGACAGAAATGGTAGTTTCTAAAGCAACTACCATTTTACTTGCTCCTTTGGGGCTGATTTTTCTTGTGCATCATCACCCTAGTAGATGATTGCTACCATCCAAAACTCAGCTCCCAACTCCCAGCCATTTGACCACAGTAAGCTCTCAAAGTTACTGATCAGAAACTTACTAGGCTTATGAAATCTCTTCTGCTGCGTCTGGATCCAAACCAAAGTGTGGTAACATTCAAAACTACAACGAACAACATGCTAGACATGAAGTTTGGGCTTAGGTCGGCATGAGGTCAGAGTTCATGCGGTGACCGTGTTCGTCCAGGCATGCTGGCATGCGACCGACGCGCTCTGCGACGCGCCCGAGCCTCTGTTGATCGCGTGCTCGCTTCCCCGCCTGCCTAAGCATGCCAAACCTCACCACCATCTTCGTCTTAGCCACATTAACTATCCCCTGATGCTCACTGACGCCGGAGCTCGCCGCAGCGAGCACGGGCACGGTCCGGCCAACGATACAATGCGGTGCGCACTGTGCTCGTCGTCACCCCAGTGCCCCTGTGCTCATCCTCACTCGCCCACAGTCCCCACATGAGCTCCGTCTCCTTCTTCCTCTCTCACTGACGCCGCTCGTCCTCCAGCACCGTGTCTAGGTGTCCACCGGCGGAGCTCGAACCCCTCTTGACACTCGGCTATAAATAGAGCCCTCCCCCAGCCTCCTCGAGCATCATCCACCACTCTCAAACACTCCACAACCTAGTAGAAGACCGTAGCCTGGACGGGTAGGCTGCGGGCCGTCGTCCCCGAGCTCGAGCTTGCCGGCGATCCCCTCGGGTCGTTCCCGTCGCTTCGGCCCCTCCCAGGCCTGGGCAACCCTTCTAGGGCCTCCGCCACTCTGCGATGGTGCCGTTCCGCCCAGTTGGAACCCCTGAAGCCGCGTCTGCTCGCCGTCGTCTTCGTCTCCGGCGAGCTCTGCTTCCTGTCTCCGCTAGAGACGAAGATCACGACGCTGTCCGACCAACCCTAGCTACTCTACTGGTACGGGCATTTGCAGAGCCCTCGTCGTCGACGTTTGCTCCGGCGAAGCCGCGCCACCCCTGTCTAGCTTCCCCTCTCCCCCTCATCTGACTAGCGGGGACCACTAGTCAGCCACTCAGTACGCGCGTGAAGCGGTACGAGTGGTGGCGCCCCAAGGCTTTACGCCTTCGACGTCACCCCCCCCCCCTCCAGTTTGTTT
>NC_041392.1:400273976-400303250 GCF_002162155.2 Triticum dicoccoides
CCAGTTTGTTTATTTAAATTCAAATTCATATTTATCTAGAAATCTTCTAAGAGCTATAACTTTTCAACCATAAGTCCAAATGAATTGATTCTTTTTGCATTGTGTTCTTTGCAAAGGAATCTAGCAGCTCACCAAAAATGGGATTTTTTTTCCTGCTGCCTAGATTTTCTGGTGAATTTCAGAAGGGTTCTTGATGATTTCTTTTTGTTTGTAATTATTTTCAAAGCAGTGAGGCTTGTCTTGAGGATCACTAGGAGGCATGTGAACCTCATCTTCACTAAGGCAAGCCACAACAACATTTTCATGGTGCCATTGCAATATTTGTGATTTTCCTACTTGAATGAATGATTTAATCCATGCATATAGATCATTATTGTGTTATTTATATTCTGTTAAGTCTTTGTTCAATTTAGTATGCTTGTGTTACAGAAAGTTTAGAGCTAACCTAGTTGATAAAGAAACTAGAAATTATTTTGTTATAAGAGAAATAATATGGTTATGGATATAAGTAATTATTTGAAGCTATTTTTCTTGCATGAGAAAATGGTAAACCTTGTTAGAAAAGATGTTGTTTAATGTGAGGTTTAATCTTGACCAAAGGAGTGTCAAGAGTTGCTGATGGTTATGCTTAGTGTGGATATAGTTGGCTCAGTCTTTTCCGGTATTATGTGATGCATGATACGTCTCCAACGTATCTATAATTTTTGATTTTTTCCATGCTATATTATATTCTGTTTTGGACATTATTGGGCTTTATTATATACTTCTATATTATTTTTGGGACTAACCCATTGACCGGAGGCCCAACCCAGAATTGTTGTTTTTTGCCTATTTCAGAGTTTCGTAGAAAAAGAATATCAAACGGAGTCCAAACGGAATGAAACCTTCGGGAACATGATTTTCGGAACGAACGTGATCCAGAGGACTTGGACCCTACGTCAAGACATCAACCAGGAGGCCACGAGGTACGGGGGCGAGCCCTCCACCCTCGGAACGAACGTGATCCAGAGGAGTTGGAAGTTTCTATCCCTAGAAAACTTTATGATTAGTGGGAACCTACTATTAAAATTAAAATTAAAGATCATGAATGCTATGCTTTGTGTGATTTGGGTGCTAGTGTTTCCACGATTCCAAAGACTTTGTGTGATTTGCTAGGTTTCCATGATTTTGATGATTGCTGTTTAAACTTGCACCTTGTGGATTCCACTATTAAGAAACCTATGGGAAGAATTAATGATGTTCTTATTGTTGCAAATAGGAATTATGTGCCCATAGATTTTATTGTTCTTGACATAGATTGCAATCCTTCATGTCCTATTATTCTTGGTAGACCTTTCCTTAGAATGATCAGTGCAATTATTGATATGAAGGAAAGAAATATTAGATTCCAATTGCCGTTAAGGACAGGCATGGAACACTTTCCTAGAAATAAAATAAAATTACCATATGAATCTATCATGAGATCCACTTATGGATTGCCTACCAAATATGGCAATACCTAGAACTATCCTTGCTTTTTATGCCTAGCTAGGGGCGTTAAATGATAGCGCTTGTTGGGAGGCAACCCAATTTTATTTTTATTACTTGATTTTTGCTCCTATTTAGTAATAAATAATTTATCTAGCCTCTGTTTTGGTTGTGTTTTTTGTGTTTAATTAGTGTTCGTGCCAAGTAGAACCGTTGGGAAGACTTGGGGAAAGTCCTTTTAATCTTGCTGTAAAAAACAGAAACTTTAGCGCTCACGAGAATTCTGCCATTTCTATTTGGAAAGTTATATTTAGTTAATTCTTTTTGGAGATGATTAATAGATAAATTCCGCACGTCCAGCTATTTATTTTATAATTTTTGGGGTTCGAGATCTTGCGTTAGCTACAGATTACTACAGACTGTTCTGTTTTTGACAGATTCTGTTTTTCATGTGTTGTTTTCTTATTTTAATGAATCTATGGCAAGTAAAATAGTTTATAAACCATAGAGAAGTTGGAATACAGTAGGTTTAACACCAATATAAATAAATAATGAGTTCATTATAGTACCTTGAAGTGGTGTTTTGTTTTCTTTCGCTAACGAAGCTCACGAGATTTTCTACTTTAAGTTTTGTGTTGTGAAGTTCTCAAGTTTTGGGTGAAAGATTTGATGGATTATGGAACAAGGAGTGGCAAGAGCCTAAGCTTGGGGATGCCCATGGCACCCCAATATAATCAAAGGACACCTAAAAGCCAAAGCTTGGGGATGCCCCGGAAGGCATCCCCTCCTTCGTCTAATTCCATCGGCAACTTTACTTGGAGCTATATTTTTATTCACCACATGATATGTGTTTTGATTGGAGCGTCTTGTATGATTTGAGTCTTTGCTTTTGAGTTTACCACAATCATCCTTCCTGTACACACCTTTTGAGAGATACACATATGTTTCGGAAATTATTAGAATACTCTATGTGCTTCACTTATATCTTTTGAGATATATAGTTTTTGCTCTAGTACTTCACTTATATCTTTTAGAGCACAGTGGTGGTTTTGTTTTATAGAAACTATTATTTTCTCATGCTTCACTTAGCTTATTTTGAGAGTCTTAAATAGCATGGTAATTTACTTAAATAATCCTAATATGCTAGGTATTGAAGACTAGTAAAAACTTTCTTATAAGTGTGTTGAATACTAAGAGAAGTTTGATGCTTGATGATTGTTTTTAGACATGGAGGTAGTGATATCAAAGTTGTGCTAGTTGAGTAGTTGTGAATTTGAAAAATACTTGTGTTGAAGTTTGTAAGTCCTGTAGCATGCACATATGGTAAACGTTATGTAACAAATTTGAAACATGAGGTGTTATTTGATTGTCCTCCTTATGAGTGGCGGTCGGGGACAAGCGAGGGTCTTTTCCTACCAATATATCCCCCTAGGAGCATGCGCATAGTGCTTGGTTTTCAATGACTTGTATATTTTTGCAATAAGTATGTGAGTTCTTTATGACTAATGTTGAGTCCATGGATTATACGCGCTCTCACCTTTCCATCATTGCTAGCCTCTTCGAACCGTGCATTGCCCTTTCTCACATTGAGAGTTGGTGCAAACTTCACTGGTGCATCCAAACCCCGTGATATGATATGCTCTTTCACACATAAACCTCCTTATATCTTCCTCAAAACAGCCACCATACCTACCTATTATGGCATTCCCATAGCCATTCCGAGATATATTACCATGCAACTTTCTACCGTTCCGTTTATCATGACACGTTCATCATTGTCATATTGCTTTGCATGATCATGTAGTTTACATAGTATTTGTGGCAAAGCCACCATTCATAATCCTTTCATACATGTCACTCTTGGTTCATTGCATATCTCGGTACACCGCCGGAGGCATTCATATAGAGTCATACTTTGTTCTAGTATCGAGTTGTAATCATTGAGTTGTAAATAAATAGAAGTGTGATGATCATCATTTTCTAGAGCATTTTTCCAAGTGAGGAAAAAAGGAGAAAGGCCATAAAAAAGAGAAGGCCCAAAAAAATGAGAAGAAAAATAGAGAAGGGACAATGTTACTATCATTTTTACCACACTTGTGCTTCAAAGTAGCACCATAATCTTCATGATAGAGAGTCTTTTGTTTTGTCACTTTCATATACTAGTGGGAACTTTTCATTATAGAACTTGGCTTGTATATTCCAACAATGGACTTCCTCAAATGCCCTAGGTCTCCGTGAGCAAGCAAGTTGGATGCACACCCACTTAGTTTCTTTTGTTGAGATTTCATATATTTATAGCTCTAGTGCATCCGTTGCATGGCAATCCCTACTCCTTGCATTAACATCAATTGATGGGCATCTCCATAGCTCATTGATTAGCCTCGTTGATGTGAGACTTTCTCCCTTTTTTGTCTTCTCCACATAAACCCCATCATTATATTCTATTCCACCCATTGTGCTATATCCATGGCTCGCGCTCATGTATTGCATGAAGGTTGGAAAAGTTTGAGATTACTGAAGTATGAAACAATTGCTTAGCTTGTCATCGGGGTTGTGCATGATGAGAGCATTCTTGTGTGACGAAAAAGGAGCATGACTAAACTATATGATTTTGTAGGGATGAACTTTCTTTGGCCATGTTATTTTGAGAGGACATAATTGCTTAGTTAGTATGCTTGAAGTATTATTATTTTTATGTCAATATTGAACTTTTATCTTGAATCTTTCAAATCTGAATATTCATACCACAATTAAGAAGAATTACATAGAAATTATGCCAAGTAGCATTCCGCATCAAAAATTCTGTTTTTATCATTTACCTACTCGAGGACGAGAAGGAATTAAGCTTGGGGATGCTTGATACGTCTCCAACGTATCTATAATTTTTTATTGTTCCATGCTATATTATATTCTGTTTTGGACATTATTAGGCTTTATTATACACTTTTATATTATTTTTGGGACTAACTTGTTAATCGGAGGCCCAACCCAGAATTGTTGTTTTTTGCCTATTTCAGAGTTTCGTAGAAAAAGAATATCAAACAGAGTCCAAACGGAATGAAACCTTCGGGAACGTGATTTTCGGAACGAACGTGATCCAGAGGACTTGGAGCCTACGTCAAGACACCAACCAGGAGGCCACGAGGTAGGGGGCGCGCCTACCCACCCTAGGGGTGCCCTCCACACTCGTGGGCCCCTTGTTGCTCCATCGACGTACTCCTTCCTCCTATATATACCTACTTACCCTCAAACTACCAGATACAGAGCCAAAACCCTAATTCCACCGCCATAACTTTCTGTATCCATGAGATACCATCTTGGGGCCTTTTCCAGAGCTCCACCAGAGGGGGCATCGATCACAGAGGGCTTCTACATCAACACCATAGCCCCTCCAATGAAGTGTGAGTAGTTTACCTCAGACCTTCGGGTCCATACTTACTAGCTAGATGGCTTCTTCTCTCTTTTTGGATCTCAATACAAAGTTTTCCCCCTCTCTTGTGGAAATCTATTCGATGTAATCTTCGTTTGCGGTGTGTTTGTTGAGACCGATGAATTGTGGGTTTATGATCAAGTTTATCTATGAACAAAATTTGAATCTTCGCTGAATTTCTTTTATGTATGATTGGTTATCTTTGCAAATCTCTTCGAATTATCAGTTTGGTTTGGCCTACTAGATTGATCTTTCTTGCAATGGGAGAAGTGCTTAGCTTTGGGTTCAATCTTGCGGTGTCCTTTCCCAGTGATAGTAGGGGCAGCAAGGCACGTATTGTATTGTTCCCATCGAGGATAACAAGATGGGGTTTATATCATATTGCATGAGTTTATCCCTCTACATCATGTCATCTTGCTTAAAGCGTTACTCTGTTCTTATGAACTTAATACTCTAGATGCATGCTGGATAGCAGTCGATGTGTGGAGTAATAGTAGTAGATGCAGGCAGGAGTCGGTCTACTTGTCTCGGATGTGATGCCTATATACATGATCATACCTAGATATTCTCATAACTATGCTCAATTCTGTCAATTGTTCAACAGTAATTTGTTTACCCACTGTGAATACTTATGCTCTTGAGAGAAGCCACTAGTGAAATCTATGGCCCCCGGGTCTATATTCCATCATATTAATCTTCCAACTCTTAGTTATTTTTATTGCCTTTTATTTTACTTTGCATCTTTATCATAAAAAATACCAAAAATATTATCTTATCATATCTATCAGATCTCACTCTCGTAAGTGACCGTGTAGGGATTGACAACCCCTTATCGCGTTGGTTGCGAGGATTTACTTGTTTGTGCAGGTGCAAGGGACCCGTGCGTGGCCTCCTACTGGATTGATACCTTGGTTCTCAAAAACTGAGGGAAATACTTATGCTACTCTTCTGCATCACCCTTTCCTCTTTAAGGGAAAACCAACGCAGTGATCAAGAGGTAGCAATGCATATGTTATTGTTGCACTTCATGGCATACTATGACACCGGTTATTTTCAATTTAAGTTGAACCTGATAATAATCCAACTTGAATATATCGTTGCCACTGAATCGAGTTTTTCCCAGTGCAACCACATTTGCCTGTATGGGATGGCCTTTATTCGGTCCGTTATCATGCCTCTGGTCGGTGCCTCCAACTAGGGAAGGTTATGGGTGTGTGGTACCCTGGCCTGGTAAGCAGACATAACCTTGTGAGCCCATTGTTGAGATTTTTGGTACCGGTCCCCGTGAGAGACGGTCCCTGTGAGGGACGTTTGGCGATGATGGTGGTCGTTGTGTCTTTAGTAGACACGGGGCAACCCAGGACTGGCCCAGTTGGGGAGTGGGTCGGAGTGGCCGAGAGAGTGTCATGGCAATGGAGGGGTTTCGTCGGAATTCCGTTGGTCCACCCGAATGGGAGTACGAGGCCATGGGTTCCATGGTGTGGGTACAGTGCGCTACCTCTGCAGAGTGTATTAATCTATTGATAGCCGAGTCCACGGTTACTGACATGCTCGAAAGTAGGTCACACCATGGGTCAACATATAATAAAATTTGCACACTAAGTGGGAACTCTGCACTGTTGAGGATGGCGGGAAGGCCATCGGGTTGGACAGGACCAAGTGTTGGTCGTGGTTGTGACCGCCGAAAGGATCATTGTTTTAGACCTAGTACGGGTCGTGGTTGTGATCGCCGGAAGGATCATTGTTTTAGACCTAGTATGGGTCGTGGTTGTGATCGCCGGAAGGATCATTGTTTAGACCTAGTATGGGTCGAGGTTGTGATCGCAGGAAGGATCACGAGATGTTCATGGTTATGATTTGGAGGTTGGTAAGGTGGTGATCCAATAAGTGATCACCGTTGGTAAGAGGAACTTTTCCTCACAAGGTTATGATCACAGCATGTTGAAAACATATATTGTTGCATTATTAATAATTGGTTAAATATCATGATATTGTTTGTCATTATGTTTATGTCTATTGTGATCTTGCATGTACATTCAATGTACTGACCTCGCGTGTCATGCCAGATTTCAGGAAAAGCCTTGTTGGAGAGGAGTGCTGTCCGAGTCTAGATCGTGTCCACATCGGTGTCCCTGTACAATGGAGCTTCCGCTACAACGTTGTTCCGTTGTCGCGTAGTTGTTATGATCAAGGCCTTTATGTTCACTAAATAATGTACATATTTTTCAGATGCACCATGCGTGCCGCTTGGCCTTGCTACCTGTTGTAATGTAAACTTTGATCCACTAGCATCAATAAAGCAGTTGTTTTCTGTACCAAGATGTTTTGTGTTGCCAGAAGACATGGTCTGTGGGCTGCCAATGCATGGTAAACCGGTTGCTCTGAGCTGGGGTGCCACAGGGATTTGGTTGATTTGTGTCTTTAGGTGTTATTCTAGTATGAACTCTATGATAGATTGAACTGAAAGAATAGCTTCGTGTTATTTTATTACGGACTCTTCAATACATCGATCAGAAAGAATAACTTTGAGGTGGTTTCGTACCCTACAATAATCTCTTCGTTTGTTCTCTGCTATTAGTGACTTTGGAATTACTCTTTGTTGCATGTTGAGGGATAGTTATATGATCCAATTATGTTATTATTGTTGAGAGAACTTGCACTAGTGAAAGTATGAACCCTAGGCCTTATTTCGAAGCATTGTAATACCGTTTTCGCTCACTTTTATCATTAGTCACCTTGCTGTTTTTATATTTTCATATTACAAGAACCTATATCTACCATCCATATTGTACTTATATTCGGTGTGTTGGGGACACAACAAACTCTTTGCTATTTGGTTGCAGGGTTATTTGAGAGAGACCATCTTCATCCTATGCCTCCCACGGATTGATAAACCTTAGGTCATCCACTTGAGGGAAATTTGGTACTGTCCTACAAACCTCTGCACTTGAAGGCCCAACAACGTCAACAAGAAGAAGGTTGTGTAGTAGACATCAAGATCTTTTCTGGCACCGTTTCCTAGGAGGTTAGCGCTTGAAGGTATATCTTTAGATCTTGCAATTGAATCTTTTAGTTTCTTGTTTTATCACTAGTTTAATCTATAAAAGAAAACTACAAAAAAATGGAATTGAGGGTGCCTCATATGCTTCATCTTTTTAATGTCTTTCGTGAAAATAAGGATTCCGATAATTGTGCCAAAGTGTTAGAAGAAGAATGCATTAAAATGTTTGGCACTAAATATTTGAATCATGAGCATGATTGCAATGTTGTTGGTATGAATGCCTTGAATATCCATGGTGCTAATGATATGCAAAGCCACAAGCTTGGGGATGCTATGTTTGACAAAGATGATATTTTTCCCCCAAGTTTTGATGAGCAAATTTATTATGATGATAGTATGTCTCCTATTTATGATGATTATATTGATGAAAGTGGGTTTGGAAGAGTGTCAACTTTAGGAAGTAATGATCCCACTATTATGGAGGGTGTTTAATCTTATTGTGATAATTATGAAAGTGGATTTGGAGAGGTCGGGATTTTATTTATTGATGAATCCACTATCTCGGAAGAGGTTCCAATTGATTATGAGAATAAAGTTGCTATCTATGATGCTTATTGTGATGACATGTATGCTATCAAGAATAATTATAACCATGAAACTTGCCATCATGATTTTAGTTTTCAATTGGATTATGCCTCACATGATAGTTATTTTGTTGAATTTTCTCCCACTACTATTAATGACAAGAATTTTGCTTATGTGGAGAGTAGTAAAATTTCTATGCTTGTAGATAATGAAAAGAATGCTTTATGTGATGGTTATATTGTTCAATTCATTCATGATGCTACTGAAAATTATTATGAGGGAGGAATATATGCTTGTAGAAATTGCAATAATATCAAGTTTCCTCTCTATGTGTTTAAAATCTTGAAGTTATCCTTGTTTTACCTTCCTATGCAAGTTGATTCTTGTTCCCACAAGTTGTTTGCTCACAAAATCTCTATGCATAGGAAGTGGGTGAGACTTAAATGTGCTATTCATATCGTTCATGATGCTCTTTTATGTTTCAATTCTTATCTTTTATGTGAGCATCATTGAAATCATCATGCCTAGCGAGGGGCGTTAAACGATAGCGCTTGTTGGGAGGCAACCCAATTTTATTTTTGTTCCTTGCTTTTTGTTCCTGTTTAGTAATACATAATTCATCTAGATTCTGTTATGATTGTGTTTTTTATGTTTTAATTAGTCTTTGTGCCAAGTGAGACCTTTGGGATAGTTTATGGTAATAGTTGATTTGATCCTGCTGAAAAACAGAAACTTTTGCGCTCACGAAAATAATTATCATTTTTTACTAGAGAGCGAGAAAATACCAATTCCAACTGTGGTAGATCAATAAAAAAATTATCTAGGACTTCCTAATTTATCAGGATTTTTGGAGTTACATAAGTATTCGGGAGTTACAGATTACTACAGACTGTTCTGTTTTTGACAGATTCTGTTTTCATTGTGTTGTTTGCTTATTTTGATGAATCTATGAGTAGTATCGGAGGGTATGAACCATAGAGAAGTTGGAATACAGTAGACATTACACCAATATGAATTTAGAATGACTTCACAACAGTACCTAAGTGGTGATTTATTTTCTTATACTAACGGAGCTTACGAGTTTTCTGTTAAGTTTTGTGTTGTGAAGTTTTCAAGTTTTGGGTAAAGATTCGATGGACTATGGAATAAGGAGTAGCAAGAGCCTAAGATTGGGGATTCCCAAGGCACCCCAAGGTAATATTAAAGGAAAACCAAGATCCTAAGCTTGGGGATGCCCCGGATGGCATCCGATCATTAGTCTTCATCTATCGGTAACTTTACTTGAGGCTATATTTTTATTCACCACATTATATGTGTTTTGCTTGGAGCATCATTTTATTATATTTTGGTTTGCTTTCTGTTTGAATAATATCCCAAGATCTTAAATTATTAAATTTTATAGAGTCTTCACATAGTTGCATAATTATTCGACTACTCATTGATCTTCACTTATATCTTTTGAAATAGTTTGTCATTTGCTCTAGTGCTTCACTTATATCTTTTAGAGCACGTCGGTAGTTTTATTTTACAGAAATTATTGACATCTCATGCTTCACTTATATTATTTTGATAGTCCTTTAGAACAGCACGGTAATTTGCTTTGGTTATGAAATTAGTCCTAATATGATGGGCATTCAAGATGGGTATAATAAAAACTTTCATATAGAGTGCATTGAATACTATGAGAAGTTTGATACTCGATGATTGTTTTGAGATATGAAGATGGTGATATTAGACTCGTGCTAGTTGATAATTGTGAAATTGAGAAATACTTCTGTTGAGGTTTGCAAGTCCCGTAGCATGCAGTTATGCTAACCGTTCTGTGACAAATTTGAAGCATGAGGCATTTCTTTGATTGCCTTCCTTATAAGTGGCGGTCGGAGACGAGCGATGGTCTTTTCCTACCAATCTATCCCCCTAGGAGCATGCACATAGTGCTTTCAGTTTGATGACTTGTAGATTTTTGCAATAAGTATGTGAGTTCTTTATGACTAATGTTGAGTCCATGGATTTTACGCACTCTCACCCTTCCATCATTGCTAGCCTCTTGGGTACCGTGCATTGCCCTTTCTCACCTCGAGTGTTGGTGCAACCTTGGCTGGTGCATCCAAACCCCATGATATGATACACTCTATCACACATAAGCCTCCTTATATCTTCTTCAAAACAGCCACCATACCTACCTATTATGGCATTTCCATAGCCATTCCGAGATATATTGCCATGCAACTTTCCACCATTCCGTTTATTATGACACACGTCATCATTGTCATATTGCCTTGCATGATCATGTAGTTGACATCATATTTGTGGCAAAGCCACCGCTCATAATTTTTATACATGTCACTCTTGAATCATTGCACATCCCGGTACACCGCTGGAAGCATTCATATAGAGTCATATTGTGTTCTAGTATCGAGTTGTAATTTTTGAGTTGTAAATAAATAGAAGAGTGATGATCATCATTATTAGAGCATTGTCCCGTGTGAGGAAAAAACGAGAAAGGCCCAAAAAATGAGAAAAAGAGAGAAGGGGCAATGCTACTATCCTTTTACCACACTTGTGCTTCAAAGTAGCACCATGATCTTCATGATAGAGAGTCTCTTATTTTGTCACTTTCATATACTAGTGGGAATTTTCATTATAGAACTTGGCTTGTATATTCCAACAATGGGCTTCCTCAAAATGCCCTAGGTCTTCGTGAGAAAGCAAGTTCGATGTACACCCACTTAGTTTCTTTTGTTGAGCTTCCATACATTTATAGCTCTAGTGCATCTGTAGCATTGCAATCCCTACTCCTCGCATTGACAAAGCCCGTTGATTAGTCGTGTCGATGTGAGACTTACTCCTTTTTTTGTCTTCTCCACACAACCTCCACCATCATATTCTATTCCACCTATAGTGCTATGTCCATGGCTCACGCTCATGTATTGCGTGAAAGTTGGAAAAGTTTGAGAATACTAAAGTATGAAACAATTGCTTGGCTTGTCATCGGGGTTGTGCATGATGGGAGCATTATGTGTGACGAAAATGAAGCACGGCCAAACTATATGATTTTGTAGGGATGAGCTTTCTTTGGCTATGTTATTTTGAGAAGACATAATTGCTTGGTTAGTGTGCTGGAAGTATTATCATTTTTATGTCAATATTAAACTTTTGTCTTGAATCTTGCGGATCTGAACATTCATGCCACAATAAAGAAAATTACATTGATAATTATGCTAGGTAGCATTCGACATCAAAAATTATGTTTTTATCATTTACCTACTCGAGGAATGCTTGGGGATGATTGATACGTCTCCAACGTATCTATCATATTTTTTATTGTTCTGTGCTATTATATTATCCATCTAGGGTGTTTTATATGCATATATATGGTGTTATATGATTTTCGAGACTAACCTATTAACCTAGAGCCCAGGGCCAGTTTCTGTTTTTTCCTTGTTTTTGAGTTTTACAGAAAAGGAATACCAAACGGAGCCAATTGACGTGCCAATTTTTTATGATTTTTTATGGACCAAAAGAAGCCCCTGGAGTAAAAGAGTTGGGCCAGAAGAGTCCCGGGCTGTCCATGAGGGTGGGGGCGCGCCCTACCCCCCCCCCCTCTAGGCGCGCCGCCCTATCTCGTGGACGACTCGGGGACCCCCTGACTTGTTCCCAACGCCAAAAATTCCTATCAATACAGAACCGTCCAAAAAATAACCTAGATCGGGAGTTCTGCTGCCGCAAGCCTCTATAGCCACCAAAAACCAATCGGGACCCTGTTCCGGCACCCTGCCGGAGGGGGGAATCATCACTGATGGCCATCTTCATCATCCTGGCACTCTCCATGACGAGGAGGGAGTAGTTCACCCTCGGGGTTGAGGGTATGCACCAGTAGCTATGTGTTTGATCTCTCTCTCTCTCTCTCTCTCTCTCTCTCTCTCTCTCTCGTGTTCTTGATTTGGCACGATCTTGAGTTGGATCTTATGATGTTTCTCCCACTCTATCTCCTTGTGATGAATTGAGTTTTCCCTTTGAGCTTATCTTATCGGATTGAGTCTTTAAGGATTTGAGAACACTTGATGTATCTCTTGCAGGTGCTTATTTATGGTGACAATGGGGTATTCGCGTGATCCACTTGATGTATGTTTTGGTGATCACCTTGCGAGTTCCGTGACCTCATGAACTTATGCATAGGGGTTGGCACACGTTTTCGTCTTGACTCTCCGGTAGAAACTTTGGGGCACTCTTTGAAGTTCTTTGTGTTGGTTGAATAGATGAATCTGAGATTGTGTGATGCATATCTTATAATCATACCCACGGATACTTGAGGTGACATTGGAGTATCTAGGTGACATTAGGGTTTTGGTTGATTTGTGTCTGTCGGGGAAACTGATCCACGAACACCTATGGGGCCGGCGGACCGAGCCCCTTTCGGTTCGGCGGGGGCGGAGATCACACGAAGAGCAAATCGAGGCGAAGCACACGAGCAGTTTACCCAGCTTTGGAGCTCTCCGGAGAGATAACACTCCTACTGCTGCTTGTTTGATTATCTTGTGTTCTTGCTCCAGAGAGAGAGCGTAGTGTTTTCCTGGGTTCCGAACCAGTCGAACCTCGCCGACCTCCTCTACGTTGCGCATAGGCCTCCTTTTATACGCTAAAGGGGTCACCGACAGGTGGCAACACGGAGAAGGGTACAAATGTAAAAAGTGAGGTGGTTGGTACAGTTACTTGTACAGTGCACCCTACCTAACCCTGACGGTAGGGGACAAGGGCATTAAATGCCCGTCTGAGTCGCCCAAACAGTGCAGAAAAGGACCATTAGGGGCGCCACCGTTCGCCACGATGGCGATCTTGTCAGCTTCGCATGCCATTGCGCACCGCTGGCTGCACAGCCTCCCGCCACACGTGCCTGGAGAGGCCCCCAGAGCGACACATTGGTGGATGCGCTGGAGCGTGGGCACAGAGTGGCCGCCTGCCGCGGCAAGCGCCTTGCCGCTGCTGTTATCTTGTCGGGTCTGGAAGCTTGTCGCTCACCGGGCCTCGAGGTACCTTGGTTGGTCTTCCTGGCAAGCTCCTCTTGCCGGGGCCTTGTTGCCTTGCCGGAGCGTGTGCCGCGTCGCGGCAAGTTTCTTGGAGTGCCTTGGTTGGCCTTCCCGGCAAGCTCCTCTTGCCGGGGCCTTGTCTCCTGAGCTTAAATACTTTGTTCTTGAATGGCTCCAAGGGAACCACGGAGGATCTTGGCGTTCTCCCGGCAAGCCTTGCCGCGGGGTGCTGCAACTGCCCGTGCACAAGTTCGGGGTACTAGGGTACCCCTATTCTAGTACACCGACAGGAGCCCCCGGGCCTGGGCCAGACACGGTGCCGAGCGCTGTTGGGCCAGGCCCAAGATAGGGCACGGGCACACGCGGACTGGGCCACGCCGAATCTCGCTCCGTATCCACGGCGCTCTCCCCTAACGGCACGCGTTGAATGCGGCGTCGTGGGAGAGATCGTGGGTGGTTCTTTATTCGGAAGGGCGAAACGTCCGCCCCGTCCCTCTTTATAAGCAGAGGAAACAGGGGCAGTTCGTTCCCCCTTGCTGGTTGCTACTACTCCATCTTCACGAACCTCCGCCGCTCCTCCCCCTTCTTCTCGAAGCCGAGAGAGCAGCGCTCCGCCCCCCATTGCCACCAGCATCACCAACGCCGTCGACCTCCCCCACCACCTCCGCCATGGCTCCGAAAGCCGACAAGGGAAAGGGCGTGAAGTCGGCCGAGGCGCAGCGGCTCGCGGCGCTGCGGAAGGAGCGGGCGATCTTCTCCCCCCAACTCGACGCGAAGGAGCTGAGGGAGTACTTCTACCTCTTTTGGGCGACGGAGACGCGGGCGCATCCGCGCACGAGGGTACTCCCGGCCGCTGCTTCGGGACTGGCTCCAAACGGGTACCCATTCTTCGCGCTGTTCTTCTATTGCGGGCTCTGCCCGCCCTTCTCGGAGTTCTTCTGCGATATCATGAACACCTACGGCCTCCGCCTCCTTGATTTCACCCCCAACACCGTTCTAACCATGGCAGTTTTCGCACATTTGTGCGAAAACTTTGTCGGAGTCCACCCCAATGTTGACCTTTTCCGCCACTTCTTCATGCCTCGGGTAGAGAGAGGAGAGCCGCTTGCCGGAGGGATCGCCTGGATCTCGAGAGTCGGCAAGAAGGAGGCGTACTTGGAGGGTGAACTCCGCAGCAAGTGGGAGGAGTGGAGAGCGGAGTGGTGCTGGATCGTCGAGGAGAATCCGCAGCCCTTCACCGCCGTGCGCCAAGCTCCAATAGTGCGCGGCAATGACTGGAGCAACGTGGCCCCGGAAGACAAGAGGCTGAAGATCGCCATTACTAGGATCCTTCGCCTCAGGCTTGCCGGGCTCACTGTAGGCGCTGTAGGCGCAGATTTCCTCCGCCGCCGCATCGCCCCCCTGCAGGAGAGGGGGAGGCCCGCCTGGGAATTCAAGAACTCGGTGGACATCATGAGGCTGCGGCCGGGCCTCAACTACAAATTCACCGTCATGGAGCTGGATGCAATGCTCCTGGAGTTGTTCAAACGCGATCCCCAGCACCCATTCACGCTGTCGAGGGGCGTCGTTCCGTTGTGCAATAATTCTTCGCTTGACCGGATCCGCGCCATGATGCCATTGTGCGATTCACACAGAATCGTTCCAACTTGGCAAGAGCCTGCGGATGACGTCGTGCAAGCGTTCTTCGACAACTTGGAAGAAGTGCCGGTCCACGCTGACGAGCAGAAGAGCCTCACCTGTGACACCACCGACGAGGAGCTGCAGCGCATCGCCACTAGGGCGGAAGAGGTTGCGGCCGCAGCTGCCGCGGGCGCGTTTGGGTTCACTGTGGAGGAGGCGGAGGCGGCAGAGGCGGCAAACCTCGCCGAGCGCGCGGAGTTCATTGGCGAGGAAGAGCCTACCGGTTCTGAAGCTGAGCCGAGCGAGGCCGGCGAGGAAGAGCCCGAGCCTTCAGAAATCTTGCCGCAGGTGGAGCCCCCGGCCCCGCCAAGAAGGCGTCTTCGCAGGGCCGCAGACGTAGCGGGGCGGCAGCCGGGTCAAAAGCCGCCGAGCCGTGCGACACGCTCTACCGCGGCAAGCAATGTTGCCGCGGAAGCGCCTCACGCAGCAGCGGCAACTGGAGCGGGATCTTCCCGGGCCACCGCCACCGCCCCCACCAAGCGGGCAAGGGATCCTACTCCTCCGCCTCGCCGCACCGGAGGGGAGCCGGACTTCGATCTTTCCGCGCTCAACTCCGACGAGGAGGAAGAAGAGTAAGTTTCTTTGGTGCTCTTGTAGTTCTTCAATTTTGCTGTTTTTATCTTGTATCTGACTTGCTTCAATCTGGACTCCTTTCTTTTCAGGACGCTGGCCCAGAGAGCGGCGAAGAGGGCCAAGGCCGCGGTGATTGTCATCGAAGATGACCCCACCGTGTCAGCAGGGGTGGGTCCGAGACCACCTTGACGGACCCGGCAACCACTCCTCAAAGCAGCCCCCAGCGCAGTCCCCAGCGTAAGTTCATAGTTAGCTTTCTGCTGTCAGGCGCGCATGAGTGCTTTTTCCTTTGTTGATATCTTTCTTGTTGATTTGTGTAGGAGCAGAGCAGCCACATCAGGAGCGCCCGGAAGCTGGTCCCTAAGTGCCATCTGCTTCGACTACGCCGCCAAGGGAGGAGTCCCTGGCAAGGGAGCGCTCTCCGGCAAGGGGCAGTTCTCCAGCAAGGGACAGCACCGTCGATCCTGTAGCGGCCGAGACCGCAACTGCAGATCTTGGCACAGGTAATTCACTTGTCCAAAAACTTTCCCTTGGGTTCTTCTTCTTCTGATTTTCTTCTCTTGGATTTTTGATTGATTTTTCTCCCTTCTTCGTTCTTCAGACCCATCTGCTGCTGAGCCAATGGAGACAGAGGGTGCCGGCGAGGAAGGGGCCGGTGCTAATGAGACCGCCGGCGAGGAGGCCGCCAAGGCTGCTGCCGCAGAAGCCGGCGAGGGGTCGGGCAATTGCACTGACGACCCTGAGGCCGCAGGAGCGCCAGGCGCTGCACCGACCGCCGATCCCTCTGCCACTGCTGTGGAGCCGGGCTCCGAGGAGCCCCAGCCCGGCGCCTACTTGAAGGCCGGCGACGATATCTTCATCAAGCTACCCTGGGCGTCGAGCTCCAGGGCGCCGGTCGAGGGGGAAACTTTCGATGAGGAGGTGCTCGCCTCCGTTGGACTGTCGTTGGTCGACGCGCCCAGCGGCAGTAGTGGCGAGCCTGAGGAGGAGCAGCTGCTGCGGAAGCTGCTGTCACTCTACCGCGCACGGCAAGCCAAGCTGGCTTCCCGGGAAGCGCTTGTCGCGAAGGCGGGAGTTGATATGGAGAAGCGCGCGGAGGAGCTCCGTGGCCACAATCAAGAAGCTCTCCGGTCCCTGGCACAGGAGCGGGAGCGACTCACCGAGGAGCGCACGGCCTTCCTTCTCGAGAAGGCCGAAGCTGAGGAGGAACAAAGGCTGGCCGCCGAGAAGCAGTCCGCGAGAAGGCGAATTGGTGTAGCGGAAGGCCAACCTCGACAGCTACGAGGAGGAGCTCGCCAAGCGCGAGCAAGCGCTTGGCGGGGCGCTCAATGAAGCAAAGGACGCTGCCGCAATCGCAGAGGCCGCCAAGAAAGAGCTGGAGGAGAAGGTGGCGCAGCTGGAGGCCAACATTGGGAAGAGCGGCGAGGAGCTTGCCGCGCTCAAGCATGAGCGTGAGAAGGATGCTGCCGCCCACGGTGAGCTGCAAGGTCTTCTCGCTGAGAGGGTCAAGGAGCTCAGCGCCACCAAGGATTCCAATGCAGACCTGGAGTTGAAGCTGGCCACGCTGACGCAGACGCTGGAGGCCGCCAAGGAGCGGGAGAAGACCTTGTTGGAGAAGGTCAAGGCTGACACGGCGCTGCTGGAGAGCATCGCAGTTACCCAGAACTCATTCAGAGATACTGTGGAGCACTGGACCGAGGGTCTGGTGAATATTGCCGCAGTCATCGGCGAGGAGCTGGCGCAGCTGGGGATGGAGGACTTTGGGTATCCCTCCGACGAGAATCTCCAACCCAATGCCAAGCTCAGCCTGTTCTTCAAGGGCGTGGCGACGGCACTCCATTGGCTCCGGGAGAGGATCCCAAAGCAGCTGGCCGACGAGTCGCGCAAAATCTATGCCGGGGTTCTCCATAAGGTGCTGATGAAGGTGGCCTTCCGCAATCCAGGCCTCAGCTTCACCAACGTCCTCAAGTCCTTGCCGCCAGACGCCGATCGGGACGCACTCAAGGCCCTTGTCGCACCCATTGTGGACAAGGTGAGCGAGATCAAGAGGGTTGAGGGTGACCGCGTAGACTAGGCCGCCCATTTCTTCTTTTCCCTTGTCGCTGCTAATCATGTTATGAAAACAGTCTGTTAGAGCTGCGACAAGTTATCTTGTAATATAACTTTATTTCTGTTATCAATTGCTATGTTATTTCCTCTACTAGATTCCTTCCTTTGTATGTTTTTACCCTACGCTTCTAGGGAACTTGTCGGCGCAGGCACCCGAGCCGTGAGCGCTGAGTGCGGAACGTCAGCAGCCTGCTGGCGCCGCTGCTTCCGACAAGAAACCTTGTCGCGACTAGATGCAGCAGACTTAAGTTGTTGAGCGGACTCGAAACAAAGTAAGGGCGCAACTAGCCACGAGTTGGTTCCTCCGCGCACAGGTTTTCCATACAAAGCAGGGTCGTTCGAGGAAGATAACTCAAAAATTTAAAAACTGATTACTCAAACTTTGGCAACTTAGCTTTTCTGTTGTTTGCTTCCCGGCAAGGCAAAACTTTGCTTGAACGACGCCTGGTCCATACCACAATCTTCTCCTTCCCCCCGGCAAACTTGTGCGCGAGGGAACCTTCTTTTCCTTTGTTGAGAAAAAAAGACAGAAGAGAAAATAATGATATGGAGCCCTTCGGCTCGTTATTGCTTACGGGATGTAGGTGCTGCACAAAGTGTCAGATAACACATGCAAGAAAGAAACTAATGCATGAAATGGACAAGTTGTGCGGAGCACATGGGGTTTTACTTATGCACGGGATCTGTGCCCGGCTTTGTACAAAGGATTACATGCAACAGCGGCAAGACTTGTACAAAAGGTGGTTGCCGGAACGGGTTCCGACAACCGCGCCCTACGGGAAAAACTTACGAAGATGTTCTATGTTCCAGGAGTTGCTCACCGGAATGCCATCTTCGGTCTCAAGGCGGACAGCGCCGGGCCTAGTGACTCGTTTCACCCGATAAGGGCCTTCCCACTTCGGCGTCAACTTGTTGGAATTCTTGGCGGACTGAACGCGCCGAAGAACAAGGTCGCCTTCCTCGAAGCTTCTGGCCTTAACTTTGTGGCTATGGTAGCAGCGCAAAGCTTGCTGGTATCGAGCACCTCGTACAGCAGCCTGAAGACGATCTTCCTCAAGGAGCAGCGCGTCGTCTTGTCGCAGCTGTTCTTGCTCAAGCTCATCATAAGCGAGCACTCGAGGCGATCCGTATATGAGTTCCATGGGGAGAACTGCCTCTGCTCCATAGACTAGAGCGAAAGGCGTCTGGCCAGTGGCTCGATTTGGCGTCGTTCTGATCGACCAAAGAACCACCGGCAGCTCCTCGATCCAGTTTCTTCCGCACTTGCGCAGCCTATCGAAAGTTCTGGTCTTGAGCCCGCGCAGCACTTCAGCATTTGCCCTCTCTGCTTGACCGTTGCTTCTCGGATGAGCAATAGAAGCGAAGCAGACCTTGGCGCCAAGGTCTTGGACGTACTGCATGAAGGTGCGGCTCGTGAATTGCGTGCCGTTGTTGGTGATTATCCTGTTAGGGATCCCGAAACGGCAAACAATTGACCTGAAGAACTTGACTACTGACTGTGCTGTCACCTTCCTCACTGGCTGCACTTCCGGCCACTTTGTGAACTCGTCGATTGCGACGTACAAGTACTCAAAGCCCCCGACAGCTCGGAGGAAAGGGCCAAGGATATCGAGCCCCTAGACCAAAAATGGCCAGGATAAAGGGATCGTCTGGAGAGCTTGAGCTGGCTGGTGTATCTGTTTGGAGTGGAACTGGCACGCTTCACACTTGGTTACTTGTGCAGTTGCATCCTGGAGGGCTGTCGGCCAAAAGAAACCTTGCCGGAAAGCTTTGCCGGCAAGTGCTCTTGCGCCAATGTGGTGGCCACATATGCCTCCATGTATCTCTGCCAACATCTTTTGTCCATCTTCCCGGCAAATACACTTCAATTTCACACCGTTGAGTCTTCTTCTGTACAGTATGCTATCGACAAACTGGTACATACTTGACTGCCGGGCTACTTTTTCCGCTTCTTCTTGCTCTTCGGGAAGTTCTCCTGTCTGAAGGAAATGGACAATCTGTTGTGCCCATGCTGGAGCTTGTGGCTCGACAACAAGGACTAAAGGCACATCTGCTGCTGCGGGAACATCCGCTTCTACGGCAAGGACTTGCGTCCCTGCCGGAGCTTGATGTTCCCCGGCAAGCTTGCCGTGCAAAACTTGCCGGGAGCGTCTGCTTCAACGGAACAAACCATAAGGCTTGCCGGAGCAGACTGCTCCTCAGCATCCTTGGTGTTGATCTTGGGGACTTTCTTGGCGGCGGGTTCGGGGAGCTCTGCCGGAAAGTAGTCACCAGAAACCAACTTCCTCTTCTTGCTTTGTCCAGTTGATGGTGTTACGGATGGTTGAGTCAACTTGAGCACAAAGATCCCTGGTTCCACAGGTAACTTTAGTGCGGCGCACTTTGACAGGCCATCAGCAACGACATTCTGAGCTCTTGGGATATGCTCCATCTGCATCCCGTCAAAGTGCTCTTCTAGCTTCCTCACTTCATCAACATATGCTTCCATCAATGGACTCTGGTAGTTCTTGTTCACTTGGCGGACGACAAGCTGTGAGTCACCCCTGACAATGAGCTTCTTGATCCCAAGGTCTGCTGCGATTCTGAGACCGGCAAGCAATCCTTCATATTCTGTAGTATTGTTGGTTGCTTGCTCCTTGGGAAAGTGCATCTGGACTACGTACTTGAGGTGCTCTCCGGTGGGCGCGACAAGCAGCACGCCCGCACCGGCGCCTTGCAGCGAGAAGGCACCATCAAAGTACATCAGCCACTCTTTGCTTGCCTCTTTGACGGGGATGCTCGTCTCTGGAATTTCTTCATCTGGTGTTGGCGTCCATTCTGCTATGAACTCTGCCAATGCTCTGCTTTGGATAGTTGAAGTGCTCTCAAACTTGAGGCCAAAGCTTGATAGTTCCAGCGCCCACTCGACAATCCTGCCTGTCACTTCTGGATTTCGCAGTATCCTCTTCAGCGGAAAGCGAGTGACGACTGTGATCTCATGTGCTTGGAAGTAATGGCGCAGCTTTCTCGAGGCCATGAGGAGGCCGAAAAGCAACTTCTGCACACCAGAGTACCTTGATCTAGCCCCCTGTAGAAGGGAACTGACAAAGTAAACTGGACGCTGCACCATTCTCTTCTGCATCTTATCATGCTCCTGCACAGATCCATCTCTGTCGGGACCAGAGCTTGTCAGCGAAGCCCCCTGCTTGTCGCTGGATGCATCTGCCGTGGTTGCTGGCTCATCATCTGCCTCCCTCTCCGCCACTAACGCAGCACTAACCACTTGATTGGTTGCCACTATATACAGTAGCAACTTCTCTTGCGGCTTAGGTGCGACAAGTGTTGGAGTGGAGGACAGGTATCTCTTCAAGTCCTGCAGCGCAGCCTCCGCCTCCGGAGTCCATTTTATTGGACCTGCCTTTTTCAAAATTTTGAAAAATGGCAGGGTGCGCTCAGCAGATCTAGATATAAACCTGCTGAGAGCAGCCATGCAACTGGCAAGCCTTCGTACATCCTTGACGCGCTTTGGTGCTTCGATCTGCTCAATGGCCTTGATCTTGTCGGGATTGGCTTCAATTCCCCGCTGAGACACGAAGAACCCGAGAAGCTTGCTGGAAGGGACTCCAAACACGCACTTCTCGGGGTTAAGCTTGAGGTTGATCTTGCACAGATTTGCAAATGTCTCGTCTAAATCTTGAATCAGGGTCGCCCTGTTCTTGCTCTTAACCACTATGTCATCCATGTAGGCTTCCACATTTCTGTGTATCTGCGGCTCAAAAGCGTGGTGGACTACCCTTGCAAATGTTGAACCAGCATTCTTCAAACCGAAAGGCATCCGTACGAAGCAGTACGTGCCACACGGGGTGATAAATGCGGTTTTCTCTTCATCCTCTTCTGCCATGAAGATCTGATGGTATCCTGAGTATGCATCAAGAAATGAAAGCAAATCACATCCGGCTGTGGAGTCAACAATCTGGTCAATGCACGGCAAGGGAAATGGGTCTTTGGGACAAGCTTTATTGACATCAGTGAAGTCAATACCAAGCCTCCATTTCCCGTTAGCCTTGCGCACGACAACAGGATTGGCCAACCACGCGGGATGGAGCACTCCTCTGACAAGGCCTGCTGCTTCCAACTTCTTGATTTCTTCTGCGATGAATTCTTGGCGCTCCACTGCCTGTTTCCTGACTTTCTGCTTGGCGGGCCGCGCATGAGGACAGACGGCAAGGTGGTGCTCAATTACTTTCCAGGGAACACCGGGGATATCAGACGGTTGCCACGCAAACACGTCGACATTCTCCCGCAGGAAAGCAACGAGCGTGCTTTCCTATTTGGGGTCAAGAGTGGCGCTGATGGTGAAGGTACCACCAGTGCCGTCCTCCTTGGCGGACACCTTCTTGGTCTCAGGTGGAGCTGCCATTGCCTTCTTACACTTGCCGGTGGAGCTCGATGGTGCGTCCTCGACGGTAGCGCAGCACTCCGAAGAGGTGCGCTTGCCGGAGTGGGCATCAGAGCTCTTGCCGGACTTGGTCTTCTTCTTCCCCCCGGGAGCTTCAGCGGCAAGTGTCTTGCGTTCTGTTGCGGCTGCTGCTTCCCGGTAGATCTTGTCGGCACAGATAAGAGCATCCTTCTTATCGCCAGGGACAGAGATGACACTTATCGGGCCTGGCATTTTCAGTACGTTGTACGCATAGTGAGAGGTTGCCATGAACTTGGCGAGTGCCGGACGGCCAAGGATTCCATTGTATGGTAATGGAAAGTCAGCAACATCAAACATGACCCTCTCAGTCCTGAAGTTCAGCTCGCTGCCAAATGTTACCGGCAACGTGATCTTTCCCTTCGGCTTGCTCCTTCCCGGGTTGATTCCTTGAAATGTACTAGTCTCTTCGAGCTCGCTGTCAGGGATCTGGAGTTTCTAGAGCACCGCGGAGGAGATCAGGTTCAAGCCGGCCCCGCCATCAACTAGCATCTTAGTGACCTTGAGGTTGCGGATTGTTGGTGAAACCAACATCGGCAAGCACCCGACCGCAGTTATGCGATCAGGGTGGTCCTCAATATCAAAGATGATAGGCGTGTTGGACCATTTCAGAGGCTTGCGTGACTCGACGGGTGGTTCTGCTGCATTAACTTCCCGCACCCACTGCTTGAGCTGACGGTGCGAGGTATGCAGAGAAGCACCACCGTCAACGCACAGGACCTTGGTGGCTTTCTGGAACTCCTGCTCATCAGTCTCCTCATCATCCATGTCTTCATCTCGTCGTCATCTTCATCCTTGTCGCGGCCGCGAGGAGGTCTGTCTCCTAGTCGCTGCTTGGCCTTGCCGTGGCGTCCTCCTCGGCCGGGACGTTTCTTGCAGGATCCCCCAGCACCTTCCTGGGCCTTCTCCTTGTCGCGCCGCTCATATTCAGCTTTCTGTTGCTCAACAAGCTGCTCGACTTTCTTGCAGCTCTGGAGATCATGGCCCTTGGTGCGGTGGATCTTGCAATACTGCTTGTTGGTGCCGTCCTGCTTGTCGGCGACCGCCACCTCCGCGGCAACCTCCTTGCCGGAGTCACCAGCTTTGGCTTTCTTGGCGCCACCACCGTTGCCGGACTGCTCAACAACTAGCACCTCTTTGCCTTTCCTCCTCCTGTTGTTCCGCCGCCGGTTTTTCCTTGCCGGGGCAGCATCTTCACTGTCAGATCCTCCCGCTCCTACATTCTCTCCGGGGAGTCTCCTCCCTTCCTCAGCACGTGCACACTTGTCGGCCAGTGCATATAACTCACTGACGTCCCTGATCTTGCACATCGCCATTTCCTCCCGCATCCTGCGGTTTCGCATGTTCTGATGGAACGCGCTGATCACCGCGGCAGGGTGGACGTCTGGGATGTTGTGCTGCACACTGCTGAATCTCTGAATGTACTTGCGCAGGGGCTCTCCTTCCTTCTGGGCGAGCAGATGAAGATCACTCTCCTGGCCATGAGGCTTGTGTCCGCCTGTGAAGGCGCCGACAAACTGATGGCACAGATCAGCCCAAGAGGATATGGAGTTGTCCGGCAAGTGCATGAGCCAGGATTTGACGTTGGGCTTGAGTACCAGCGGGAAGTAGTTGGCAAGGATCTTGTCATCCCGTCCCCCGGCAGCCTGCACCGCAATGGTGTAGATGCTGAGGAACTCCGACGGATGCGTCTTGCCGTCGTACTTCTCCGATACGTCTGGCTTGAAGTTCTTCGTGCTGGGCCACTGGACTTGCCGCAGCTCACGAGTGAACGCAGGGCAACCTACCGCGTATGGCAGATCGCCTAGTTCCCCTGGCGCATGCATGTCAACAGAGGGCCCAGCGCGCTTGTCGGATTG
Organism: Triticum dicoccoides; assembly: GCF_002162155.2. Lineage (NCBI taxonomy): Eukaryota > Viridiplantae > Streptophyta > Magnoliopsida > Poales > Poaceae > Triticum > Triticum dicoccoides. The sequence continues at coordinate 400,298,164 of NC_041392.1, forward strand.
ACGTGCGCTTCTCTTTGGCGCTCGATGCGAGTTCGAGCGTCTTCTTGTTGTCGATCATGAAGAACTTGGCGCTGATCGCGACGAGCTCGTGGATCCGACGATGCGGTGGAGTCGCTGTCGAGGTGGATCCGGCGAGTCGGCGATCTTGGCCTTCGGGGTGGTGATTGCATGGTAGTTGCACCTCCACCCATTTCGTCGCCACCGGCTCACGCCCGGCAACCCTGCCGCGGCGGCGACGCGCTCGGCCGCCGTGGAGTGTCGCCGTTGGCGTAGCCGATGAGACTCTGAATGGTGGCCCTCCATTCGTCGATCTTGTCCGACGTTGGAGGATAATCTAGGAGCAGTTGAGGTCGCGCCAAAGCTTCTGCTGGAGTGGTGGGTGGCAGTGGCGGACGGCGCGAGGAGTGGGACGTGCTCGGACTTCTAACTATGTTAGAAGGAGCAGTATCCCGTCCAGGCGACCGTGCCCCGCTCGTGCCAGCACGCTGGCGTGCATGCTGGTCTTGAGCGCCCCGAGATCCACCAGCTTGGTCTTGGCCTATCATGCGTATGGCACTGCGAGTGTCATGACGCTGTTGGTCTTGCGCCTCCTGGGAGTGGCGCGGAACATGTACAGTCGCCGAGGTTTGTGCAGCCTTGTCCTTGGACCTGGCAGCATCATAAGCTTCCTCGTCGACGTCCATTCTTCCGCCGGCGTCTATTCCACCACCCGTTTGCTCCAACGGTGGCGGAAGTGACGTGGACGGAGCGGCTGCCGCCGAAGTCTTCTTCTTCGGTGGCATGTTGATGAAGGGAATGAAGATCTAGCTCGTGTGAATGCCGGATCAGGTTCACACAATCTCGACGCCCCCTCCCTGGCGTGCCAAAGATGTCGGGGAAACTGATCCACAAACATCTATGGGGCCGGCGGACCGAGCCCCTTTCGGTTCGGCGGGGGGCGGAGATCACACGAAGAGCATATCAAGGCGAAGCGCACGAGCAGTTTACCCAGCTTCGGAGCTCTCTGGAGAGATAACACTCCTACTGCTGCTTGTTTGATTATCTTGTGTTCTTGCTCCAGAGAGAGAGCATAGTGTTTTCCTGGGTTCCGAACCAGTCGAACCTCGCCGACCTCCTCTACGTTGCGCATGGGCCTCCTTTTATACGCTAAAGGGGTCACCGACAGGTGGTAACGCAGAGAAGGGTACAAATGTAAAAAGTGAGGTGGTTGGTACAGTTACTTGTACAGTGCACCCTACCTAACCCTGATGGCAGGGGACAAGGGCATTAAATGCCCGTCTGAGTCGCCCAAACAGTGCAGAAAAGGACCGTTAGGGGCGCCACCGTTCGCCACGATGGCGATCTTATCAGCTTCGCATGCCATTGCGCACCGCTGGCTGCACAGCCTCCCGCCACGCGTGCCTGGAGAGGCCCCCAGTGACACGTTGGTGGATGCGCTGGAGCGTGGGCACAGAGTGGACGCCTGCCGCGGCAAGCGCCTTGCCGCTGCTGTTATCTTGTCGGGTCCGGAAGCTTGTCGCTCACCGGGCCTCGAGGTACCTTGGTTGGTCTTCCCGGCAAGCTCCTCTTGCCGGGGCCTTGTTGCCTTGCCGGAGCGCGTGGCGCGTCGTGGCAAGTTCCTTGGAGTGCCTTGGTTGGCCTTCCCGGCAAGCTCCTCTTGCCGGGGCCTTGTCTCCTGAGCTTAAATACTTTGTTCTTGAATGGCTCCAAGGGAACCACGGAGGATCTTGGCGTTCTCCCGGCAAGCCTTGCCGCGGGGTGCTGCAACTGCCCGTGCACAAGTTCGGGGTACTAGGGTACCCCTATTCTAGTACACCGACAGTGTCCTAAGGTGTTATTCTAATACAAACTCTAGGATAGATCGAACGGAAAGAATAGCTTCGTGTTATTTTATTACGGACTCTTGAATAGATCGACCAGCAAGAATAAATTTGAGGTGGTTTCGTACCCTACAATAATCTCTTCTTTTGTTCTCCACTATTAGTGACTTTGGAGTGACTCTTTGTTGCATGTTGAGGGATAGTTATATGATCCAATTATGTTATTGTTGTTGAGAGAACTTGCACTAGTGAAAGTATGAACCCTAGGCCTTGTTTCGAAGCATTGCAATACCGTTTTCGCTCACTTTTATCACTAGTTACCTTGCTGTTTTTATATTTTCAGATTACAAAAACCTATATCTACCATCCATATTGCACTTGTATCACCATCTCTTCGCCGAACTAGTGCACCTATTCAATTTACCATTGTATTGGGTGTGTAGGCGACACAAGAGACTCTTTGCTATTTGGTTGCAGGGTTGTTTGAGAGAGACCATCTTCATCCTACACCTCCCACGGATTGATAAACCTTAGGTCATCCACTTGAGGGAAATTTGCTACTGTCCTACAAACCTCTGCACTTGGAGGCCCAACATCATCTACAAGAAGAAGGTTGTGTAGTAGACACCATGCAGCGGCGCAGAAGACGGCGCGGGAGAAAACTAAACTTGCTGACAAGAAGCTGGCTTCAGTCGGCAAGTTGGAAGAGGAAAACACCAAGCTGAATGCTGCTATTAAAGAAGCCAATAAAGAAGTCTGTAGTTGAAGAAGGACAAGGTGGCTCTAACTGACAAGGTAGGAGATCTCACTCAGAAGAGAAACGAACTGGAAGCCTATCTGGGAGGACTCACCAAGAAGATGTTCCTTATGCTTGAAGGTACTTTCCCTTGTCCGACTGATTTGCAACTACCGACTCATCATGTGACTATCGACTAATTATTTCCCTATGTGTGCAGAATCCTGTCAAAATTTTGAGGAGGAGACTGGGCGGATTGAGACGAGCCTAGACCCCATTAACTCCCCCGTCAAAGACGAAGCAGCGATGAATGTGATGTGACTGGAATCTCGCCTAGCCGGCGATGTCACGGATCGACACAGAACTTTGGCCAAAAGTGTCCAAAATGACCTCGAGTCTTTGATGACTTGACTCAATGAAAACCCTGGTCGAGTGTAGGCATGGAAGAAGTCCTCTGCTCGGTGCGATGCTGACGTGGCTCTGTCTCTTGTCCGCGTTCATTACAAAGAAGCTAGAGAAGAGAAGCTGGCGGCTATCAAGGTTGCCAATACCAAGAAGCTTCAATTTCAGTCTTTTATGGAGACCTTTATCGAAGCTGCTACTCCCACCACCGATGGAATCACCTGGACAAGTTTGTCGAGCCAGCTAGCCCTCCTCCCGCTGAGTGAACAAACTTGATGCCTCACTTTTATTTGCCTCGGAATGCCGAGTGATTTTGTAACCATTAAACTCTTTCGGGCCTGAAGCCTGAGTACTTCTGTTCGCAGTTTTGAACCTTGCTGGATTTATCCGAACCTGGTTTTTCTTAGAATATGGTTGCTTTGTGTTCATCACCTTTGAGTTTTTTGACTTCTAGTGAATCGGGAATAATAGCTAAAACTCCGAGCGAATGGGTCATTCCTCACTCGGGGTTGATGTTGTACTTATGTCGAAGTTCCGAGTGCAACCAAACATTGTACTTGTGGTGCAGCTCCGAGTGCAACCGAACGTTGTACTTGTGGCGCAGCTCCGAGTGCAACCAAATGTTGTACTTGTGGTGCAACTACGAGTGCAACCAGATGTTGTACTTCTGGCGTAGCTCCAAGTGCCACCGGACGTTGTACTTGTGGCGCAGCGCCGAGTGCAACTGGATGTTGTACTTGTGGCGCAGCTCCGAGAGCACTACACTCGACGTAATTTTTTAACTTAGGCGAACACAGGATCGCAGCTAAGCCCCCGAGTGGGAGTATTGCTCTTCACTCGGAATAGTTTTGTAACTTAGGTGAGTACGGGGTCGCAGCTACGCCCCCGAGTGGGTGGATTGCTCTCCACTCAGAGTAGTTTTGTAACTTAGGCGAGTACGGGGTCGCAGCTAATCCTCCGAGTGGGAGGATTACTCTCCACTCGGAATAGTTTTGTAACTTAGGCAACTACGGGGTTGCAGCTAAGCCTTCGAGTGGGAGGATTGCTCTCCCCTAGGAATAATTTTGTAACTTAGGCGAGTACGGGGTAGCGGCTAAGCCTCTGACTGGGAGGATGGCTCTCCACTTGGAATAGTTTTGTAACTTAGGCGAGTACGGGGTCGCAGCTAAGCCTCCGAGTGGGAGGATTTCTCTCCACTCAGAATAGTTTTGTAACTTAGGAGAGTACGGGGTCACAGCTAAGCCTCCGAGTGGGGGGATGGCTCTCCACTCGGAGTAGTTTTGTAACTTAGGCGAGCACGGGGTCGCAGCTAAGCCTCCGAGTGGGAGGATTTCTATCCACTCGGAGTAGTTTTGTAACTTATGCGAGTTCGGGGTCGCAGCTAAGCCCCCGAGTGGGAGGACTGCTCTCCACTGGGAGTAGTTTTGTGACTTAGGCGAGTACGGGGTCGTAGCTAAGTCCCTGAGTGGGAGGATTCCTCCCACTCGGAGTAGTTTTGTAAGTTAGTCAAGTATGGGGTCGCATCTAAGTCCCCGAGTGGGAGGATTTCTCTCCACTCAGAGTAGTTTTGTAACTTAGGCGAGTACGGGGTCGCAGCTAAGCCCCCGAGTGGGAGGATTGCTCTTCAGTCGGAATGTTTTTAAAACTTAGGCGAATTGGGTTCACGGCTAAGCCACCCACTGGGGATTTGAACACATATTCTTGATGGGTAACAATCATTAAGATATTGCAAAAATCTTGTCTTTGATAAGCAAACTAAAGGATTCTTGTTACAACTCGTCGATCCGAGTGTTTAGGTATAAAAACGGTGGAGCAGCTCCGCATTCCATGAGTGTGGCTCGTCTTCTTTCTTGGCTACATTGTAGAGGTGACACGCCCCATTGTGGAGCACCTTGGTGATGATGAAGGGGCCTTCCTAGGGCGGAGCGAGTTTGTGAGGTCGTTTCCGGTGCACTCGGAGCACAAGGTCTCCTTCTTGGAATGATCAACCTCTGACTTTACGGGCATGGAATCAACACATGTCTTGTTGATAGATGGTCGATCGAATCAGAGCCATCTCTTGTTCTTCTTCCAGGAGATCAACTGCATTTTGGCGTGCCTATTCCGCTTCTGCTTCTGAGAAGAGTTCC